>NW_018403327.1:1481-1600 GCF_002168275.2 Theobroma umbraticum | reverse complement strand
GTCTGTTTTAATGAAAAATGTAAAAAATTTTAACTTAAAATCAATTATTAGATTTAAAAACCATTTAAAGCGAGTAATAAGGCTTTTGAAGGAACGGGAGGCTATAAATAGACTTTTCT
>NW_018403327.1:1021-1132 GCF_002168275.2 Theobroma umbraticum | reverse complement strand
TTATAGTCTGTTTTAATGAAAATTATAAAAAAATTACACTTAAAATTAATTATGTGGTTATAAAATAATTTAGAACGAGTAAAAAGGCTATTAAAGGAATGAGAGGCTATA
>NW_018403327.1:877-994 GCF_002168275.2 Theobroma umbraticum | reverse complement strand
TTTTTTTCACGTTTGTCCAGGCAGACGTTCAATTATAGTCTGTTTTAATGAAAAATGTAAAATAATTTTAACTTAAAATCAATTATTAGATTATAAAACCATTTAAAGCTAGTAATA
>NW_018403327.1:651-838 GCF_002168275.2 Theobroma umbraticum | reverse complement strand
TCACATTTCTTGTGTTCAACATTCAATTATAGTCTGTTTTAATGAAAAATGTTAAAAAATTCAGCTTAAAATCAATTATGAGATTAGAAAATCATTTAAAGCGTGTAATTAGGTTTTTGAAGAAATAGGTGACTATAAATGGACTTTTCTTGTCAATAAAGGCTCTTTTCTTCATGTTTCTGGAGAT
>NW_018403327.1:0-235 GCF_002168275.2 Theobroma umbraticum | reverse complement strand
TTTCTTCATGTTTGTCAAATAGACATTCAATTATTATCTATTTTAATCAAAAATGTAAAAACCTTCAATGAAAAATCAATTATTAGATTATAAAACAACTTAAAGTAAGTAAGAAGGCTTTTGAAGGAATGAGAGGTTGTAAATAGACTTTTCTTGCTAATGAATGCTTTTTTGTTTACATTTCTCAAGGCAGACATTGAATTATATTCTGTTTTAATGAAAAATGTAAAAAAAT
>NW_018403325.1:17798-17932 GCF_002168275.2 Theobroma umbraticum | reverse complement strand
AAAGCCTTATTACTCGCTTTAAACTGTTTTATAATCCCAAAATTGATTTTGAGTCAAATTTTTTACATTTATAATTAAAACAGATTATAATTGAATGCCTGCCTATAGAAATGTGTAAAAAAAATCATTCATTG
>NW_018403325.1:17710-17788 GCF_002168275.2 Theobroma umbraticum | reverse complement strand
TCCATTTATAGTCACTTATTCCTTCAAAGGCCTTATTACTCACTTTAAATTGTTCTATAATCTCATAATTGATTTTAA
>NW_018403325.1:17614-17700 GCF_002168275.2 Theobroma umbraticum | reverse complement strand
TTTATATTTTTTGTTAAAACAGACTATAATTGATGAACTACCTCAAGAAATATGAAAAAAAAGCTATTCATTGAGAAGAAAGGTCC
>NW_018403325.1:17500-17604 GCF_002168275.2 Theobroma umbraticum | reverse complement strand
ACCCATTCCTTCAAAAGTCTTATTACTCACTTTACATTGTTTTATAATCTCATAATTGATTTTGAACGGAATTTTTTTGAATTTTTTGTTAAAACAGACTATAA
>NW_018403325.1:17402-17490 GCF_002168275.2 Theobroma umbraticum | reverse complement strand
GCCTTGAGAAACATGCAAAAAAAACTTTCATTGAGAAGAAAAGTCCATTTATAGTCACCCATTCTGTCAAAAGCCTTATTACTCGCTT
>NW_018403325.1:17197-17392 GCF_002168275.2 Theobroma umbraticum | reverse complement strand
TATAATCTCATAATTGATTTTAAGTTGAATTTTTTTATATTTTATGTTAAAACAAACTATAACTGAATGCCTACCTTGAGAAACATGCAAAAAAACTATTCATTGAGAAGAAAAGTCCATTTATAGTCACCCATTCCTTCTATGGCCTTATTACTCACTTTAAATTGTTTTATAATCACATAATTGATTTTAAGT
>NW_018403325.1:16982-17187 GCF_002168275.2 Theobroma umbraticum | reverse complement strand
ACATTTTTAGTTAAAATAGACAATAATTGAATGTTTACCTCAAGAAACATTAAAAAAAAAATATTCATTAGGAAGAAAAGTCTATTTATATTCATCCATTCTTTTAAAAGCCTTGTTACTCGCTTTAAGCTGTTTTATAATCTCAAAATTAATTTTGAGTTAAATTTTTTTACATTTATGGTTAAAACAGACTATAATTGAATGC
>NW_018403325.1:16652-16806 GCF_002168275.2 Theobroma umbraticum | reverse complement strand
TTGATTTTAAGTTGAATTTTTTAATATTTTTGGTTAAAATAGACTATAATTGAATGCCTGCCTGAAGAAACATGCAAAAAAAAGCTATTCATTGAGAAGTAAAGTCTATTTATAGTCACTCATTCCTTCGAAAGCCTTATTACTCACTTTAAAT
>NW_018403325.1:16323-16508 GCF_002168275.2 Theobroma umbraticum | reverse complement strand
CTTCAAAAGTCTTATTACTCGCTTTAAATGGTTTTATAAACTCATAATTAATTTAAGTTGAATATTTTGGCATTTTTGTTCAAAATCGACTATAATAGAATGTTTACCTTGAAAAACATGCAGAAAAAGCTCTTCATTGAGAAGAAAAGTCCATTTATGGTCACCTATTCATTCAAAAGCCTTAT
>NW_018403325.1:16146-16296 GCF_002168275.2 Theobroma umbraticum | reverse complement strand
TTTTTAGTTAAAACAGACTATAATTGAATATCTACCCCAAGAAAGTGAAGAAAAAGGCATTCATTGGTAAAAAAAGTCTAATTATAGTCACCTATTCCTTTAAAAGCCTTATTACTCACTATTAATTATTTTATAATCTCATATTTGATT
>NW_018403325.1:15929-16136 GCF_002168275.2 Theobroma umbraticum | reverse complement strand
TTTTTTTACATTTTTGGCTAAAACATGCTATAATTGAATTTCTACTTGGGAAAACGTAAAAAAAAACATATTCGTTGGCAAAAAAAGTCCATTTATAGTCATCCATTCTTTCGAAAGCTTTATTACTCGTTTTAAATTGTTTTAAAATCTCACAATTGATTTTAAGTTGAATTTTTTTTACATTTTTAGTTAAAACAGACAATAATT
>NW_018403325.1:15631-15907 GCF_002168275.2 Theobroma umbraticum | reverse complement strand
GAAGAAAAAGGCATTCATTGGTAAGAAAAGTTCATTTATAGTCACCCATTTCTTTAAAAGCCTTATCACTAGCTTTAAATTTATTTATAATCTCAAAATTGATTTTAAGTTAAATTTTTTTGAATTTTTAGTTAAAATAGACTATAATTTAATGCTTTCCTTGAGAAACGTGCAAAAAAGCTATTCATTGAGAAAAAAAGTCCATTTATGGTCACCTATTCTTTCAAAAGCCTTATTACACGCTTTAAATAGTTTTATAAACTCATAATTAATTTT
>NW_018403325.1:15445-15613 GCF_002168275.2 Theobroma umbraticum | reverse complement strand
TTTTTTGTTAAAACAGACTATAATTGAATGTCTATCTCAAGAAAAGTGAAGAAAGAGGTATTCATTAGCAAGAAAAGTTCATTTATAGTCACTCATTCCTTCAAAAGCCTTTTTATTTGCTATAAATTATTTTATAATATCATAATTGATTTTAAGTTGAATTTTTTT
>NW_018403325.1:15324-15435 GCF_002168275.2 Theobroma umbraticum | reverse complement strand
CTAAAACATACTATAATTGAATTTTTACTTGGAGAAACATGAAGAAACACATATTTGTTGTCAAGAAAAGTCTATTTAAAGTCACCCATTCCTTCAAAAGCCTTATTACTC
>NW_018403325.1:15161-15314 GCF_002168275.2 Theobroma umbraticum | reverse complement strand
ATTTTATAATCTAATAATTGATTTTAAGTTGAATTTTTTTACATTTTTAATGAAAAGAGACAATAATTGAATGTCTAACTCAGGAAACATGAAGAGAAAGGCAATCATTGGCAAGAAAAGTCCATTTATAGTCACCCGTTCCTTTAAAAGCCT
>NW_018403325.1:15008-15151 GCF_002168275.2 Theobroma umbraticum | reverse complement strand
TTTAAATTATTTTATAATCCCAAAATTGATTTTAAGTTAATTTTTTTTAATTTTTGGTTAAAACAAATTATAATTGAATGGTCGCCTTGAAAAACGTGTCAAAAAAGCTATTGATTGAGAAAAAAAGTCCATTTATGGTCACC
>NW_018403325.1:14832-14998 GCF_002168275.2 Theobroma umbraticum | reverse complement strand
AAAGCCTTATTACTCGTTTTAAATGGTTTATAAACTCATAATTAATTTTAAGTTTAATTGTTTTATAGTTTTGGTTAAAACAAACAATAATTGAATGTTTACCTCGAGAAACATAAAAAAAAAGAATCCATTAGCAAGAAAAATCTATTTATAGTTACCCATTCCT
>NW_018403325.1:14649-14822 GCF_002168275.2 Theobroma umbraticum | reverse complement strand
TATTACTCGCTTTAAATTGTTTTATAATCCCAAAATTAATTTCAAGTTAAATTTTTTTTTATTTCTGGTTAAAACAGACTATAATTGAATGCCTGCCTTAAGAAATATGTAAAAAACATCATTCATTGAGAAAAAAAGTCCATTTATAGTCACTCATTCCTTCAAAAGCTTTA
>NW_018403325.1:14468-14638 GCF_002168275.2 Theobroma umbraticum | reverse complement strand
AAATTGTTTTATAATCTCATAATTGATTTTGAGTTGAATTTTTTTAAATTTTTTGTTAAAACAGACTATAATTGAATGCATGCCTTGAGAAATATACAAAAAAACTATTCATTAAGAGGAAAAGTCCATTTATAGTCACCCATTCCTTCTAAAGTCTTATTACTCACTTT
>NW_018403325.1:13964-14191 GCF_002168275.2 Theobroma umbraticum | reverse complement strand
TACTCGCTTTAAACTGTTTTATAATCCCAAAATTGATTTTGAGTTAAATTTTTTTACATTTATAGTTAAAACAGGCTATCATTGAATGTCTGCCTTATTCATTGAGAAAAAACAGTCCATTTATAGTCACCCATTCTTTCAAAGGCCTTATTATTCACTTTAAATTGTTTTATAATCTCATAAATTATTTTAAGTTGCATTTTTTACATTTTTAGTTAAAATAGATA
>NW_018403325.1:13888-13954 GCF_002168275.2 Theobroma umbraticum | reverse complement strand
GTTTACCTCAAGAAACATGAAGAAAAAGGCATTCATTAGCAACAAAAGTCTATTTATAGTCACCTA
>NW_018403325.1:13767-13878 GCF_002168275.2 Theobroma umbraticum | reverse complement strand
AGCCTTATTACTCACTTTAAATTGAATTTGAGTTAAATTTTTTAACATTTATGGTTAGAACAGACTATAATTGAATGTCTGCCTTTAGAAATGTGTAAAAAAAATTATTCA
>NW_018403325.1:13632-13757 GCF_002168275.2 Theobroma umbraticum | reverse complement strand
AAGTCCATTTATAGTCACCCATTCCTTCAAAGGTCTTATTATTCACTTTAAATTGTTTTATAATATGATAATTGATTTTAAGTTAAATTTTTTATATTTTTAGTTAAAATAGACAATAATTGAAT
>NW_018403325.1:13395-13622 GCF_002168275.2 Theobroma umbraticum | reverse complement strand
AGAAATATGAAAAAAAAGGCATTCATTAGTAAAAAAAGTCTATTTATAGTCAGCCATTCCTTTGAAAGCCCTATTACTCGCTTTAAACTGTTTTATAATCCCAAAATTGATTTTAAGTTAAATTTTTTTACATTTATGACACAAAAAGACTACAATTGAATGCCTGCCTTTAGAAATGTGTAAAAAAAATCATTCATTGAGAACAAAAGTCCATTTATAGTCACCCA
>NW_018403325.1:13318-13385 GCF_002168275.2 Theobroma umbraticum | reverse complement strand
TGCCTTATAACTCACTTTAAATTGTTTTGTACTCTCGTAATTGATTTTAAGTTGAATTTTTTTATAT
>NW_018403325.1:13206-13308 GCF_002168275.2 Theobroma umbraticum | reverse complement strand
AACAGACTATAATTGAATGCCTGCCTCAAGAAACGTGCAAAAAAAGCTATTCATTAGGTAGAAAAGTCCATTTATAGTCACTCATTCCTTCAAAAGCCTTAT
>NW_018403325.1:13028-13196 GCF_002168275.2 Theobroma umbraticum | reverse complement strand
AAATTATTTTATAATCTCATAATTGATTTTGAGTTGAATTTTTTCGAATTTTTTGTTAAAATAGACTATAATTGAATGATTGTCTTGAGAAACGTGCAAAAAAAGCTATTCATTGAGAAGAAAAGTCGATTTATAGTCACCCATTCTGTCAAAAGCCTTATTACTCGC
>NW_018403325.1:12849-13018 GCF_002168275.2 Theobroma umbraticum | reverse complement strand
TTTATAATCTCATAATTGATTTTAAGTTGAATTTTTTTTAATTTTATTTTAAAACAGACTATAACTAAATGCCTACCTTGAGAAACATGCAAAAAACTATTCATTGAGAAGAAAAGTCCATTTATAGTCACCCATTCTTTTTAAAGCCTTATTACTCGCTTTAAATTGT
>NW_018403325.1:12698-12839 GCF_002168275.2 Theobroma umbraticum | reverse complement strand
CATAATTAATTTTAAGTTGAATTTTTACATTTTTAGTTAAAATAGACAATAATTGAATGTTTACCTCAATAAACATGAAAAAAAAGGCATTCATTAGCAACAAAGTCTATTTATAGTCACTCATTCCTTTAAAAGCCTTAT
>NW_018403325.1:12476-12688 GCF_002168275.2 Theobroma umbraticum | reverse complement strand
AAACTGTTTTATAATCCCAAAATTGATTTTGAGTTAAATGTTTTTACATTTATAGTTAAAGCATACTATAATTGAATGTCTGCCTTTAGAAATATGTAAAAAAAATCATTTATTGAGAAAAAAAAGTCAATTTATAGTCATCCATTCTTTCAAAGGGTTTATTACTCACTTTAAATTGTTTTATAATCTCATAATTTATTTTAAGTTGCATT
>NW_018403325.1:11693-12059 GCF_002168275.2 Theobroma umbraticum | reverse complement strand
TTTTACATTTTTAGTTAAAATAGACAATAATTGAATGTTTACCTCAAGAAACATAAAAAAAAAGGTATTCATTATCAAGAAAAGTCTATTTATAGTCACCCTTTCCTTTAAAAGCCTTATTACTCCCTTTAAACTGTTTTGTAATCCCAAAATTATTTTTTAGTTAAATTGTTTTACATTTATAGTTAAAACAGACTATAATTGAACTCCTGCCTTTATAAATGTGTAAAAAAATTATTCATTGAGGAAAACAGTCCATTTATAGTAACCCATTCCTTCAAAAGCCTTATTACTTACTTTATATTATTTTACAATCTCATAATTGATTTTAAGTTGAATTTTTTACATTTTTAGTTAAAATAGACA
>NW_018403325.1:11510-11635 GCF_002168275.2 Theobroma umbraticum | reverse complement strand
AGAAAAGTCTATTTATAGTCACCCATTCCTTTAAAAGCCTTATTACTCACTTTAGACTGTTTTATAATCCCAAAATTGATTTTGAGTTAAATGTTTTTATATTTATGGTTAAAACAGACTATAAT
>NW_018403325.1:11236-11500 GCF_002168275.2 Theobroma umbraticum | reverse complement strand
CCTTTAGAAATGTGTAAAAAAAATTATTTATTGATAAAAAAAGTCCATTTATAGTCACCTATTCCTTCAAAGGCATTATTACTTACTTTAAATTGTTTTATAATCTCATAATTGATTTTAAGATGACTTTTTTTATATTTTTGGTTAAAACAGACTATAATTGAATGTCTGCCTTAAGAAACGTACAAAAAAAGCTATTCATTGAGAAGTAAAGTCCATTTATAGTCACCCATTCTTTCTAAAGCCTTATTACTCGCTTTAAAT
>NW_018403325.1:10803-11038 GCF_002168275.2 Theobroma umbraticum | reverse complement strand
AGTCTATTTATAGTCACTCATTCCTTTAAAAGCCTTATTACTCGCTTTAAATTGAATTTGAGTTAAATTTTTACGTTTATGATTAAAACAGACTATAATTGAATGCCTGCCTTTAGAAATGAGTAAAAAAAATCATTTATTGAGAGAAAAAGTTCTTTTATAGTCACCCTTTCCTTCAAAGGCCTTATTACTCACTTTAAATTATTTAATACTCTCATAATTGATTTTAAGTTGA
>NW_018403325.1:10716-10793 GCF_002168275.2 Theobroma umbraticum | reverse complement strand
ATTTTTGGTTAAAATAGACTATAATTCAATGCCTACCTCAAGAAACGTGCAAAAAAAGCTATTCATTGAGAAGAAAA
>NW_018403325.1:10469-10706 GCF_002168275.2 Theobroma umbraticum | reverse complement strand
AGTCACCTATTCCTTCAAAAGCCTTATTGCTCACTTTAAATTATTTTATAATCTCATAATTCATTTTGAGTTGAATTTTTTTGAATTTTTTGTTAAAACAGACTATAATTGAAAGCCTACCTTGAGAAACGTGCAAAAAAAACTATTCATTAAGAAGAAAAGTCCATTTATAGTCACCCATTTCCTCTAAAGCCTTATTACTCATTTTAAATTATTTTATAATCACATAATTGATTT
>NW_018403325.1:10366-10459 GCF_002168275.2 Theobroma umbraticum | reverse complement strand
TTTTTACATTTTTAGTTAAAATTGACAATAATTGAATGTTTACCACAAGAAACATGAAAAAAAAGGCATTCATTAGCAAGAAAACTCTATTTA
>NW_018403325.1:10271-10356 GCF_002168275.2 Theobroma umbraticum | reverse complement strand
TTCCTTTAAAAGCCTTATTACTCGCTTTAAACTGTTTTATAATTCCAAAATTAATTTTGAGTTAAATTTTTTTACATTTATAGTT
>NW_018403325.1:10167-10261 GCF_002168275.2 Theobroma umbraticum | reverse complement strand
ATAATTGAATGCCTGCCTTTAGAAATATATAAAAACAATTATTCATTGAGAAAAAAAGTCCATTTATAGTCACCTATTCCTTCAAAGGCCTTAT
>NW_018403325.1:10008-10151 GCF_002168275.2 Theobroma umbraticum | reverse complement strand
TTTTATAATCTCATAATTGATTTTAAGTTAAATGTTTTACATTTTTAGTTAAAATGGACAATAATTGAATGTTTATGTTAAGAAATAAAAAAAAAAGGCATTCATTAGCAAGAAAAGTCTATTTATAGCCACCCATTCCTTTA
>NW_018403325.1:9796-9998 GCF_002168275.2 Theobroma umbraticum | reverse complement strand
TACTCGCTTTAAACTGTTTTATAATCCCAAAATTGGTTTTGAGTTAAATTTTTTTACATTTATGATAAAAACAAACTATATTTGAATGCATGCCTTTAGAAATGTGTAAAAAAATTATTCATTGAGAGCAAATGTCCATTTATAGTCACCATTCCTTCAAATGCCTTATTACTCACTTTAAATTATTTTATAATCTCATAAT
>NW_018403325.1:9383-9533 GCF_002168275.2 Theobroma umbraticum | reverse complement strand
AAAGCCTTATTACTCGCTTTAAATTGTTTTATAATCCCAAAATTTATTTTAAGTCAAATTTTTTTATATTTTTAGTTAAAATTGACAATAATTGAAAGTTTACCTCAAGAAATATGAAAAAAAAGGCATTCATTAGCAAGAAAACTCTAT
>NW_018403325.1:9180-9373 GCF_002168275.2 Theobroma umbraticum | reverse complement strand
CCATTCCTTTAAAAGCCTTATTACTCGCTTTAAACTATTTTATAATTCCAAAATTGATTTTGAGTTAAATATTTTTACATTTATAGTTAAAACAGACTATAATTGAATACCTGCCTTTAGAAATGTATAAAAAAAAATTATTCATTGAGAAAAAAAGTCCATTTATAGTCACCTATTCCTTCAAAGCCTTATT
>NW_018403325.1:9009-9147 GCF_002168275.2 Theobroma umbraticum | reverse complement strand
GATTTTAAGTTGAATTTTTTTACATTTTTGGTTAAAACAGACTATAATTGAGTGCCTGTCTTAAGAAACGCGAGAAAAAAAGCTATTCATTGAGAAGAAAAGTCCATTTATAGTCACCCGTTCCTTCAAAAGCCTTAT
>NW_018403325.1:8645-8817 GCF_002168275.2 Theobroma umbraticum | reverse complement strand
AAATTGTTTTATAATCCCAAAATTTATTTTAAGTTGAATTTTTTTACATTTATGATTAAAAAATTGCAATCGAATGTCTGCCTCTTGAAACATGTAAAAAAAACAATTCATTGAGGAAAAATGTCCATTTATAGTCACCCATTCCTTCAAAAGCCTTATTACTCACTTTAAA
>NW_018403325.1:8252-8545 GCF_002168275.2 Theobroma umbraticum | reverse complement strand
ATAGACAATAATTGAATGTTTACCTTAAGAAACATGAAAAAAAAGGTATTCATTAGCAAAAAAAAGTCTATTTATAGTCACCCATTCTTTTAATAGCCTTATTACTCACTTTAAACTGTTTTATAATCCCAAAATTGATTTTGAGTAAAATTTTTTTATATTTATGGTTAAAACAGACTATAATTGAATGCCTGCCTTTAGAAATGGGTAAAAAAAATCATCCATTGAGAAAAAAAGTCCATGTATAGTCACTCATTCCTTCAAAGGCCTTATTACTCACTTTAAATTGTTTT
>NW_018403325.1:7905-8242 GCF_002168275.2 Theobroma umbraticum | reverse complement strand
AATTGATTTTAAATTGAATTTTTTTAAATTTTTGATTAAAACAGACTATAATTCAATGTCTGCCTCAACAAAACATGCAAAAAAAGCTATTAATTGAGAAGAAAAGTCCATTTATAGTCACTTATTCCTTCAAATGCCTTATTACTCACTTTAAATTGTTTTATAATCTCCTCATTGATTTTGAGTTGAATTTTTTTAAATTTTTTATTAAAACAGACTATAATTGAATACATGCCTTGAGAAACGTGCAAAAAAAGCTATTGATTGACAAGAAAAGTCCATTTATGATCACTCATTTATTCAAAAGACTTATTACTCACTTTAAATGGTTTTATAA
>NW_018403325.1:7594-7810 GCF_002168275.2 Theobroma umbraticum | reverse complement strand
TTCAAAAGCCTTATTACTTGCTTTAAATTATTATATAATATCATATTTGATTTTAAGTTGAATTTTTTAAAATTTTTGGCTAAAACATGCTATAATTGAATTTCTACTCAGAGAAACGTACAGAAAAAGTCATTCGTTGGCAAGAAAAGTCCAATTATAGTAACTCATTCCTTCAAAAGCTTTATTACTCATTTTAAATTGTTTTATAATCTCATA
>NW_018403325.1:7235-7494 GCF_002168275.2 Theobroma umbraticum | reverse complement strand
AAAATAACTGACAAAACACAATTACAAAGATTCTTAGGAAGTCTCAATTACATCACCCATTCATTCAAAAGCCTTATTACTCATTTTAAATTGTTTTACAATCTCATAATTGATTTTGAGTTGAATTTTTTTGAATTTTTTATTAAAACAGACTATAATTGAATTCCTACCTTGAGAAACGTGCAAAAAAACTATTTATTGAGAAGAAAAGTCCATTTATAGTCAACTATTCCCTCAAAAGCGTTATTACTCGCTTTAA
>NW_018403325.1:7075-7225 GCF_002168275.2 Theobroma umbraticum | reverse complement strand
ATTCTCATAATTGATTTTAAGTTGTGTTTTTTTATCTTTTATATTAAAACAGACTATAATTGAATGTGTACCTTCAAAAACGTGCAGAAAAACTATTCATTGAGAAGTAAAGTCCATTTATAGTCACCCATTCCTTCTAAAGCCTTATTA
>NW_018403325.1:6929-7065 GCF_002168275.2 Theobroma umbraticum | reverse complement strand
ATTGTTTTATAATCACATAATTGATTTTAAGTTAAATTTTTTACATTTTTAGTTAAAATAGACAATAATTGAATGTTTGCCTGAAGAAACATGAAAAAAAAGGCATTCATTAGCAAGAAAAGTCTATTTATAGTCA
>NW_018403325.1:6753-6919 GCF_002168275.2 Theobroma umbraticum | reverse complement strand
TAAAAGCCTTATTACTCACTTTAAATAGTTTTATAATCCCAAAATTGATTTTGACTTAAATATTTTTACATTTATGGTTAAAACAAACTATAATTGAATGCCTGCTTTTAGAAATGTGTCAAAAAAATCATTCATTGAGAAAAAAAGTCCATTTATAGTCACTCAT
>NW_018403325.1:6258-6709 GCF_002168275.2 Theobroma umbraticum | reverse complement strand
TAAGTTGAATTTTTTACATTTTTAGTTAAAATAGACAATAATTGAATGTTTACCCCAAGAAACAGGAAAAACAAGGCATTCATTAACAAGAAAAGTCTATTTATAGTCACCCCATTCCTTTAAAAGTCTTTTTACTCACTTTAAACTGTTTTATAATCTCAAAATTTATTTTGAGTTAAATTGTTTTACATTTATGGTTAAAACAGACTATAATTGAATGCCTGCTGTTAGAAACGTGTAAAAAAAATCATTAATTGAGAAGAAAAGTCTATTTATAGTTACCTATTCTTTCAAAGCCCTTATTACTCACTTTAAATTATTTTATAATCTCATAATTGATTTTAAATCAAATTTTTTTACATTTTTGGTTAAAATAGACTATAATTGAATGTCTGCCTCAAGAAACATGCAAAAAAGCTATTCATTGAGAAGAAAAGTCCATTTATAGTCA
>NW_018403325.1:6096-6248 GCF_002168275.2 Theobroma umbraticum | reverse complement strand
CAAAAGCCTTATTACTCAATTTAAATTATTTTATAATCTCATAATTGATTTTGAGTTAAATTTTTTAAAATTTTTTGTTAAAACAGACAATAATTGAATGCCTACCTTGAGAAATGTGCAACTATTCATTGAGAAGAAAAGTCCATTTATAG
>NW_018403325.1:5954-6086 GCF_002168275.2 Theobroma umbraticum | reverse complement strand
CTTCTAAAGCCTTATTACTCGCTTTAAATTATTTTATAATTACATAATTAGTTTTAAGTTGAATTTTTTACATTTTTTGTTAAAATAGACAATAATTGAATGTTTACCTCAAGAAACATCAAAAAAAAGACA
>NW_018403325.1:5649-5942 GCF_002168275.2 Theobroma umbraticum | reverse complement strand
AAAAGTCTATTTATAGTGACCCATTCCTTTAAAAGCCTTATTACTCGCTTTAAACTGTTTTAAAATCCTAAAATTGATTTTGAGTTAAATTATTTTATGTTTATAGTTAAAATAGACTATAATTGAATGCCTGCCTTTAGAAATGTGTAAAAAAAATCGCTCATTGAGAAAAAAGTCCATTTATAGTAACCCATTCCTTCAAAGGCCTTATTACTCACTTTAAATTGTTTTATAATCTTATAATTGATTTTAATTTGAATTTTTTACATTTTTAGTTAAAATAGACAATAATT
>NW_018403325.1:5420-5549 GCF_002168275.2 Theobroma umbraticum | reverse complement strand
AAGGCTTTTGAAGGAATGGGTGATTATAATTAGACTTTTCTTACCAATGAATGCATTTTTTTTCACTTTTCTTGGGGTAAACATTCAATTATAGTATGTTTTAACCAAAAATGTAAAAAAATTCAACTT
>NW_018403325.1:5015-5098 GCF_002168275.2 Theobroma umbraticum | reverse complement strand
AGTGACTATAAATGGACTTTTCTTCTCAATGAATAGCTTTTTTTACACGTTTCTTGAGACAAGCATTGAATTATAGTCTGTTT
>NW_018403325.1:4800-5005 GCF_002168275.2 Theobroma umbraticum | reverse complement strand
TTCTTCTCAATCAATAGCTTTTTTTACACGTTTCTAAAGGTAGGCATTCAATTATAGTCAGTTTTAATAAAAAATTTAAAAAAATTCAACTGAAAATCAATTATGAGATTATAAATCAATTAAAGTGAGTAATAAGGCCTTTGAAGGAATCGGTGACTATAAATGGACTTTTTTTCTCAATGAATGATTTTTTTTACACATTTCT
>NW_018403325.1:4606-4766 GCF_002168275.2 Theobroma umbraticum | reverse complement strand
ATAAATGCAAAAAACAATTAACTCAAAATCAATTTTGAGATTATAAAACAGTTTAAAGCGAGTAATAAGGGTTTTAAAAAATTGAGTGACTGTAAATAGATTTTTTTTTGCTAATGAATGCCTTTTTTTTCATATTTCTTGAGGTAAACATTCAATTATT
>NW_018403325.1:4511-4596 GCF_002168275.2 Theobroma umbraticum | reverse complement strand
ACTAAAAATGTAAAAAATTCAACTTAAAATTAATTATGAGATTATAAAACAATTTAAGTGACTAATAAGGCCTTTGAAGGAATGG
>NW_018403325.1:4335-4501 GCF_002168275.2 Theobroma umbraticum | reverse complement strand
ATGGACTTTTTTTCTCAATGAATTATTTTTGACACATTTCTAAAGGCAAGAATTCAATTATAGTCTATTTTAACTATAAATGTAAAAAAATTTAACTCAATATCAATTTTGCGATTATAAAACAGTTTAAAGCGAGTAATAAGGCTTTTAAAGGAATGGGTGACTA
>NW_018403325.1:3911-4126 GCF_002168275.2 Theobroma umbraticum | reverse complement strand
ATGTTTCTTGAGGTAAACATTCAATTATTGTCTATTTTAACTAAAAATGTAAAACATTCTACTAAAAATCAATTATGTGATTATAAAACAATATCAACTGAGTAATAAGGCTTTAGAAGTAATGAGTGACTATAAATGGAATTTTTGCATATTTCTCAGGGTAAGCATTCAGTTATAATCTGTTTTAACGTAAAATGTAAAAAAATTCAACTTAA
>NW_018403325.1:3715-3901 GCF_002168275.2 Theobroma umbraticum | reverse complement strand
GAGACTATAAAACTATTTAAAGCGAGTAATAAGGCTTTTGAGGAAATGGATGACTATAAATGGACTTTTCTTCTCAATAAATAATTTTTTTTGCATATTTCTCAAGGTAGGCATTCAATTATAGTCTGTTTTAACTAAAAATTCAACTCAAAATCAATTATGAGATTATAAAACAATTTAAAGTGA
>NW_018403325.1:3579-3705 GCF_002168275.2 Theobroma umbraticum | reverse complement strand
TTTTGAAGGAATGGGTGACTATAAATGGACTTTTCTTCTCAATGAATATCATTTTTTGTATGTTTCTTGAGGCAGGCATTCAATTATAGTCTATTTTAACTAAAAATGTAAAAAAATTTAACTTAA
>NW_018403325.1:3400-3554 GCF_002168275.2 Theobroma umbraticum | reverse complement strand
TTTAAAGTGAGTAATAAGGCCTTTGAAGGAATGGGTGACTATAAATGGACATTTTTTCTCAATGAATGATTTTTTTTAAATATTTCTAAAGGTAGGCATGCAATTATAGTCTGTTTTAACCATAAATGTAAAAAAATTTAACTTAAAATCAATT
>NW_018403325.1:2994-3195 GCF_002168275.2 Theobroma umbraticum | reverse complement strand
AAACAATTTAAAGTGAGTAATAAGGCCTTTGAAGGAATGGGTGACTATAAATGGGCTTTTTTTCTCAATGAATGATTTTTTTTACACATTTCTAAAGGCAAGAATTCAATTATAGTCTATTTTGACTATAAATGTAAAAACATTTAACTCAATATCAATTTTGCGATTATAAAACAGTTTAAAGCGAGTAATAAGACTTTT
>NW_018403325.1:2711-2914 GCF_002168275.2 Theobroma umbraticum | reverse complement strand
TATTGTCTATTTTAACTAAAAATATAAAAAATTCATTTTAAAATCAATTATGTGATTATAAAATAATGTAAAGCGAGTAATAAGACTTTAGAATGAATGGGTGACCATAAATCGACTTTTCTTCTCAATGAATAGCTTTTTTTTACACGTTTCTCAACGTAAATAATCAATTATAGTCTGTTATAACCAAAAATGCAAAAAAA
>NW_018403325.1:2351-2701 GCF_002168275.2 Theobroma umbraticum | reverse complement strand
AATCAATTATGAGATTATAAAAGAATTTAAAATGAGTAATAAGGCTTTTGAAGGAATGAGTGACAATAAATGGACTCTTTTTCTCAATGAATGTTTTTTTTTACAGATTTTTAAAGCAGACATTCAATTATAGTCTGTTTGAACCATAAATTTAAAAAAATTTAACTTAAAATCCTTTTTGAGATTATAAAACAATTTAAAGCGAGTAATAAGTCTTTTAATGGAATGGGTAATTATAAATAGATTTTTCTTCCTAATGAATGCCTTTTGTTTAATGTTTGTTGAGGTAAACAATAAATTATTGGGGGTTTTAACCAAAAATATAAAAAAATTAAACTTAAAATTAATTA
>NW_018403325.1:2131-2341 GCF_002168275.2 Theobroma umbraticum | reverse complement strand
AAACCATTTAAAGCCAGTAATAAGGCTTTTGAAGGAATAGGTGACCATAAATAGACTTTTCCTCTCAATGAATAGCTTTTTTTACATGTTTATCAAGGCAGACACCCAATTATAGTCTCTTTTAACCAAAAAATTAAAAAAATTTAATTTAAAATTAATTTTAGGATTATAAAATAATTTAAAGCGAGTAATAAGGCTTTTAAAGGAATG
>NW_018403325.1:1758-1931 GCF_002168275.2 Theobroma umbraticum | reverse complement strand
AAGGCTTTTGAAGGAATGGGTGACTATAAATAGACTTTTCTTGCCAACAAATGCGTTTTTCTTCATGTTTCTCCAAGTACAAATTCAATTATAGTATGTTTTAACCGATAATGTAAAACAATTCAACCTAAAATCAATTATGAGATTATAAAATAATTTAAAGCGAGTAATAA
>NW_018403325.1:1506-1658 GCF_002168275.2 Theobroma umbraticum | reverse complement strand
TAAGGCTTTAAAAGGAATGGGTGACTATAAATGGACTTTACTTCTCAATGAATAATTTTTTTACACGTTTCTCAAGGTAGACATTCAGTTATAGTCTGTTTTAACATAAAATACAAAAAAGCACAACTTAAAATGAATTATGAGATTATAAA
>NW_018403325.1:1328-1496 GCF_002168275.2 Theobroma umbraticum | reverse complement strand
GCGAGTAATAAGGCTTTTGAGGGAATGGTTGACTATAAATGGACTTTTCTTCTTAATGAATAGTTTTTTTTACACGTTTCTCAAGGCAGGCATTCAATTATAGTCCGTTTTAATAAAAAATTTAAAAAAATTCAACTCAAAATCAATTATGAGATTATAAAACAATTT
>NW_018403325.1:959-1072 GCF_002168275.2 Theobroma umbraticum | reverse complement strand
GAGTAATAAGGCCTTTGAAGGAATGGGTGACTATAAATGGACTTTTTTTCTCAAAGAATTTTTTTTTATACATTTCTAAAGGCAGGCATTCAATTATAGTCTGTTTTAACCAT
>NW_018403325.1:551-789 GCF_002168275.2 Theobroma umbraticum | reverse complement strand
TTTAAAGTGAGTAATAAGGCCTTTAAAGGAATGGGTGACTATAAATGGACTTTTTTCTCAATAACTGATTTTTTTTACACATTTCTACAGGTAGGCATTTAATTATAGTCTGTTTTAACAATAAATGTAAAACAATTTACCTCAAAATCAATTTTGAGATTATAAAACAGTTTAAAGCGAGCAGTAAGGCTTTTAAAGGAATGGGTGACTATAAATAGACTTTTCTTGCTAATGAATG
>NW_018403325.1:152-416 GCF_002168275.2 Theobroma umbraticum | reverse complement strand
ATTATTGTCTATTTTAACTAAAAATGTAAAAAATTCAACTTAAAATTAATTATGTGATTACAAAACAATTTAAAGTGAGTAATAAGGCTTTAGAAGGAATGGGTCATAAATGGACTTTTCTTCTCAAAGTAGGCATTCAGTTATAGTCTGTTTTAATATAAAATGCAAAAAATTCAACTTAAAATTAATTATGAGATTATAAAACTATTTAAAGCATGTAATAAGGCTTTTGAGGGAAAGGGTGACTATAAATGGACTTTTTTT
>NW_018403325.1:0-142 GCF_002168275.2 Theobroma umbraticum | reverse complement strand
AGCTTTTTTTTCACGTTTCTCAAGCCAGGCATTGAATTATAGTCTGTTTTAACAAAAAATTTTAAAAAACTCAACTCAAAATCAATTGTGAGATTATAAAATAATTTAAAGTTAGTAATAAGGCTTTTGAAGGAATGGGTGA
>NW_018403324.1:1104-1360 GCF_002168275.2 Theobroma umbraticum | reverse complement strand
TCATAATTGATTTGAAGTTAAATTTTTTTATATTTTTTATTAAAACAGATTATAGCTGAATGTCTACCTTGGGAAACGTGAGGAAAAAGATATTCATTGGTATGAAAAGTCCATTTATAGTCACCTATGCCTTCCAAAGTCTTATTACTCACTTTAAATACTTTTATAATCTCATAATTGACTTTAAGTTAAATTTTTTTTATTTTGATTAAAATTAATTTTAATTAAATGTCCACCTTGACAAACATGAAGAAAA
>NW_018403324.1:0-908 GCF_002168275.2 Theobroma umbraticum | reverse complement strand
AAGCCTTATTACTCACTTTAAATAGTTTTATAATCTTATAATTGACTTTAAGTTAATTTTTTTTCATTTTGGGTTAAAGTCGATTGTAATTAAATGTCAACCTCAAGAAACATGAAGAGAAAGATATTCATTGGCAAGAAAAGTCCATTTATAGTCACCTATGTCTTCAAAAGCCTTATTACTTGCTTTAAATTGATTTATAATCTCATAATTGATTAGAAGTGGAATTGTTTTACTTTTTTTGTTAAAATAGATTGAAATTGAATGTGAAGCTCGGGAAACATGAAGAACAAGATATTCATTGGCAAGAAAAGTCCATTTATAGTCACCCATGTCTTCAAAAGCCTTATTACTCACTTTAAATAGTTTGATAACCTCATAATTAAGTTGAAGTTGTATTTTTTTATATTTTTTATTAAAACAGATCATAATTGAGTGCCTACCTCGAGAAACATGAAGAACAAATATTCATTGGTAAGAAAAGCCCATTTATAGTCACCTATACCTTCCAAAGACTTATTGCTCACTTTAAATAGTTTTATAATCTCATAATTGACTTTAAGCTAAATTTTTTTTCATTTTCGGTTCAAACCGATTATTATTAAATGTTTACATCGAGAAACATGAAGAAAAGATATTTATTGCCAAGAAAAGTCCATTTATAGTCACTTATGCTTCAAAAGCCTTATTACTCTCCCTAAAAGGTTTTATAATCTCATTATTGACTTTAAGTTCAATTTTTTTTTTGTTAAAACAGATTACAGTTGAATGTCTGCCTTGGGAGATGTGAAAAAAAAAAGATATTCATTTACTAAAAAAGTCCATTTATAGTCACCTATGCTTTTAAAAGCCTCATTGCTCATTTTAAATGGATTTATAATCTCATAATTGACTTTAAGTTGAATTTT
>NW_018403323.1:17326-19007 GCF_002168275.2 Theobroma umbraticum | reverse complement strand
TACTCACTTTAAATGGTTTTATAATTTCATAATTAATTTTAGGTTGAATTTTTTTCCATTTTTTGTTAGAACAGATTATAATTGAATGTCTGCCTTGGGAAACGTGAAAAAAAAAAGATATTCATTGGCAAGAAAAGTGCATTTGTAGTCACTCATTCCTCCAAAAGCCTTATTACTCACTTTAAACAGTTTTATAATCTCAAAATTGATTCTAAGTATAATGTTTTTATATTTTTAGCTAAAACAGAATATAATTGAATGTCTACCTCGAGAAACATGAAGAAATATGCATTCATTGGTAAAAAAAGTCTATTTATAGTCACCTATTCCTTCAAAAGCCTTATTACTCACTTTAAATGGTTTTATAATCTCATAATTGATTTTAGGTTGAATTTTTTTGCATTTTTGGTTAGAACAGTTTATAATTGAATGTCTACCTTGAGAAATGTGAAGGAAAAAGTATTTCTTTACAAGAATAATTCATTTACAGCCACCCATTCCTTCAAAGGTCTTATTACTCGCTTTAAATAGTTTTATAGTCTCAAAATTGAGTTTAAGTTGAATTTTTTTATATTTTTTGTTAAAACAGATTATAGCTGAATGTCTACCTCGAAAAACATGAGGAAAAGAAATTCATTGGCAAGAAAAGTCCATTTACAGTCTCCAATTCCTTCAAAAGCCTTATTACGCGCTTTAAATAGTTTTATAATATTATAATTGATTCTAAGTTGAATGTTTTTACATGTTTGATTAAAATAGATTATAATTGAATGTGTTTCTCGGGAAACATAATACACATTCATTGGCAAGAGAAAGATATTTATAGTCACTTATTCCTTCAAAAGCCTTATTACTTAAATAAAATGGTTTTATAATTTCATAATTGATTTTAAGTTGAATTTTTTATATTTATGGTTAAAACAGACTAGAATTGAATGTCTGCAATAGAAAACGTGAAGAAAAAGCCATTCATTTGAAAGAGAAGTGCATTTATTGTCTCTCATCCCTTCGAAAGCCTTATTACTCATTTTAAATGGTTTTATAATCTCACAATTTATTTGGAGTTGAATTTTTTTATATTTTTGTCTGTAATTGAATGCCTACTTAGAGAAACATGAAAAAAAATGCATTCATTGGCAAGAAAAGTCCATTTATGGTCACTCATTCTTTCAAAAGCCTTAATACTCGCTTCAAATAGTTTTATAATCTCGTAATTGATTTTAAGTTCAATTTTTTAACATTTTTCAGTAAAACAGATTGTAATTGATTGTCTACCTTGAGAAACGTGAAAAAAAATACCTTCATTAGTAAGAAAAAGTCTATTTATAGTCACTCATTCCTTCAAAAGCCTTATCACTTATTCTTTCAAAATCGATTTTATGTTTAATTTTTTTACATATTTGATTAAAACAAATTATAATTGAATGTCTACGTCAAGAAACGTGAAGAAAAAGACATTCATTGGTAAGAAATGTCCATTTATAGTCACCCATTCCTTTAAAAGCCTTATTACTTACTTTAAATAGTTTTATAATCTCATAATTGATTTTAGGTTGAATGTTTTTACATTTATGGTTAGAACAGTTTATAATTGAAAGTTTACCTTAATAAACGTGAAGCAAAAGCTCTTCATTGGCAAGAAAAGTCCATTTATAGTCACTCATTCCTTCAAAAGCCTTAT
>NW_018403323.1:16968-17105 GCF_002168275.2 Theobroma umbraticum | reverse complement strand
TAAATGGTTTTATTATCTCATAATTGATTTTAAGTTGAATTTTTTTACAATTTTTGCCTAAACAGATTATAATTGAATGTCGTCCTTAAGAAATGTGAAGAAAAAGGCATTCATTGGTAAGAAAAGTCTATTTATAG
>NW_018403323.1:14897-16787 GCF_002168275.2 Theobroma umbraticum | reverse complement strand
ACTCACTTTAAATGGCTTTATAATCTCAAAATTGATTTTAAGTTGAATTTCTTTACATTTATTGTTAAAAGAGGCTATAATTGAATGTTTTCCTTGGGAACATGAAGCAAAAGCCAAGCATTCACATGAAAAGTCCATTTACAGTCACTCAAGACTTCAAAACCCTTATTACTTGCTTTAATTGGTTTTGTAATCTCAAAATTGATTTTAAGTTGTTTTTTTTATATTTTTATTAAAACAGATTATAATTGAATGCCTACCTTGAGAAACATGAGGAAAAAGACATTCATTGGCAAGAAAAGTACATTTATAGTCACCCATTCCTTCTAAAGCCTTATTACTCATTTTAAATAGTTTTATAATCTCAAAGTTGATTTTAAGTTGAATTTTTTTACATTTTTGGTTAAAACAGATTATAATTGAATGTCTACCTTAAGAAACGTGAAGAAAAAGGCACTCATTGGCAAGAAAAGTCCATTTATATTTACCCATTCCTTCAAAAGCCTTATTACTCACTTTAAATGGTTTTATAATTTTATAATTGATTTTAAGTCAAATGTTTTTACGTTTTTGGTAAGAACATATTATAATTGAGTGTTTGCCTTGGTAAACTTTAAGAAAAAGGTATTCACTGGCAAGAAAAGTGCATTTATAGTCACCCATTCCAGTAAAAGCCTTATTACTCACTTTCAATGGTTTTATAAACTCAAAATTCATTTTGAGTTCAATATTTTTTACATTTTTGGTTAAAACTAACTATAATTGAATGTCTACCTCGAGAAACGTGAAGAAAAATACATTCATTGATAAAAAAAGTCTATTTATTGTCACCCATTCCTTCAAAAGCCTTATTACTCACTTTTAATTGTTTTATAATCTCATAATTCATTTTAAGTTAAATTTTTTTACATTTTTGGTTAAAACAGACTATAATTAAATATCTACCATAAGAAACATGAAGAAAAACACATTCATTAGTAAGAAAAGTCTACTTATAGTCACCCGTTCCTTCAAAAACCTTATTACTTACTTTAAGTGGTTTTATTACCTCAAAATTGATTTTATGTTCAATTTTTTTAATTGTTTTACTTAAAGCAGATTTTAATTGAATATCTATCTTAAGAAACATGAAGAAAAAGGCATTCATTGGCAAGAAAAGTTTATTTATAGCCACCCATTTCGTCAAAAGCCTTATTACTCGCTTTAAACGGTTTTATAATCTCATAATTGATTTTAAGTTGAATTTTTTACATTTTTTGTTAAAACAAACTATAATTGAATGCCTACCTCAAGAAATGTGTAGAAAACTTATTTATTTGGAAGAAAAGTCAATTTATAGTCTCTTATTCCTTTAAAAGCCTTATTACTCACCTTAAATGGTTTTATAACCTGATAATTGATTTTAAGTTTAATTTTTTTATATTTTTGATTAAAACAATCTATAATTGAATGTCTACCTTGAGAAACGTGAAAAGAATTGAATTCATTAGCAAGAAAAGTCCATTTATAATCACTCATATCTTCAAAAGCCTCATTACTCACTTTCAATGGTTTTATAATCTCAAAATTTATTTTATTTTCAATTTATTTTACATTTTTGGTTAAAACATATTATAATTGAAAGTCTACCCCGAGAAACATGAACAAAAAAGCATTCATTGGCAAGAAAAGTCTATTTATTGTCACCCATTCTTGCAAAAGCTTTATCACTCACTTTAAATGATTTTATAATCTCAAAATTGATTTTAAGTTTAATTTTTTTTACATTTTAGGTTAAAATAGACTATAATTGAATGTCTACCTGAAGAAAACTAAAGAAAAATGCATTTATTGACAAGAAAAGTCTATTTATTATCACTAATTCCTTCAAAAGCCTTATTACTCACTTTC
>NW_018403323.1:14788-14887 GCF_002168275.2 Theobroma umbraticum | reverse complement strand
TAATCTCAAAATTGATTTTAAGTTTAATTTTTTTTGGGTAAAACTGATTTTAATTGAATGTTTACATTGAGAAACATGAAGAAAAAGGCATTCATTAGC
>NW_018403323.1:14646-14778 GCF_002168275.2 Theobroma umbraticum | reverse complement strand
CATTTATAGTCACCTATTTCATCAAAAGCCTTATTACTCACTTTAAATGGTTTTATAATCTTAAATTTTTTTTTGAGTTCAATTTTTTTTACATTTTTTTAAAAATTGATTGTAATTGAATGTCACCCTCTA
>NW_018403323.1:14549-14636 GCF_002168275.2 Theobroma umbraticum | reverse complement strand
GGAAAATACATTCATTGGTAAGAGAAGTCTATGTATAGTCACCCATTCCTTCAAAAGCCTTATTACTCACTTTCAATTGTTTTATAA
>NW_018403323.1:14301-14449 GCF_002168275.2 Theobroma umbraticum | reverse complement strand
ACTATAAATGGACTTTTCTTGTCAATGAATGTCTTTTTCTTCATGTTTCTCGATGTAGACATTCAATTATAATCGATTTCAACCAAAAATGTAAACAAAATTGAACTTAAAATTAATTTTGAGATTATAAAATCATTGAAAGTGAGTA
>NW_018403323.1:14118-14291 GCF_002168275.2 Theobroma umbraticum | reverse complement strand
TGAAGGAATTGGTGATAATAAATAGACTTTTCTTGCCAATGAATGCATTTTTCCTTACGTTTCTTGAGGAAGACATTCAATTATAGTCTATTTTAACCAAAAATATAAAAAAAAATTAGACTTAAAATCAATTTTGAGATTATAAAATCATTTAAAGTGAGTGATAAAGCTTT
>NW_018403323.1:13534-13765 GCF_002168275.2 Theobroma umbraticum | reverse complement strand
AAAATGTAAAAAAATTCAACTTAAAATTAATTATCAGATTATAAAACCATTTAAGGTGAATAATAAAGCTTTTGCAGGAATAAGAGACTATAAATTGACTTTTCTTCCAAATAAATGGGTTTTTCTGCACATTTCTTGAGGTAGACATTCAATTATAGTCTGTTTTAACAAAAAAGTAAAAAATTCAACTTAAAATCAATTATGAGATTATAAAATCGTTTAAAGCGAGTA
>NW_018403323.1:11414-13019 GCF_002168275.2 Theobroma umbraticum | reverse complement strand
TAACTAAAAATGTAAAAAAAATTGAACTCAAAATGAATTTTGAGATTATAAAACTATTGAAATTGAGTAATAAGGCTTTTACTAGAATGGGTGACTATAAATGCACTTTTCTTGCCAATGAATACCTTTTTCTTCAAGTTTACCAAGGCAGACACTTAATTATAATCAGTTCTAGCCAAAAACGTAAAAAAACTTGACCCAAAATCAATTATAAAATTATAAAACCATTTAAAGTGAATAATAAGGATTTTGAAGGAGTGGGTGACTATAAATGGACTTTTCTTGCTAATGAATACCTTTTTATTCACGTTTCTCAAGGTAGACATTCAATTATAAACTATTCTAATTAACAATGTAAAAAAATTCAACCTAAAATCAATTATGAGATTATAAAACTATTAAAACTGAGTAATAAGGCTTTTGAAGGAATGGATAACTATAAATGGACTTTTCTTACCAATGAATGTCTTTTTCTTTACGTTTCACAAGGTAGACATTCAATTATAATCTGTTTTAACAAAAAATATAAAACAATTTAAGTTAAAATTAATTATAAGATTATAAAATCGTTTAAAGCGAGTAATAAGACTTTTAAAGGAATGGGTAACTATAAATGGACTTGTCTTGTAGATGAATTTCTTTTTACTCACGTTTTTCAACGTAGACATTCAATTATAATCTGTTTTAACCAAAAATGTAAAAAAATTCAACTTAAAATCAATGTTGAGATTGTAAAACTATTTAACACAAGTAATAAGGCTTTCGAAGGCTTGACTGACTAGAAATGGAGTTTTTGTGTCAATGGTTGGCTTTTGCTTCACGTACCCCAAGGCAAACATTAAATTATAGCCTTTTCTAACCAAAAATGTAAAAAAACTAAACTTAAATCAATTTTGAGATTATAAAACCATTTAAAGTGAGTAATAAGGCTTTTGAAGGAATGGGTGACTATAAATGAACTTTTCTTGCTAACGAATACCTTTTACTTCATGTTTCCTAAGGTAGATATTCAATTATAATTTGTTCTAACAAAAAATGTAAAAAAATTTAAACTAAAATCAATTATAAAATTTTTTAAAGTGAGTAATAAGGCTTTTGAAGGAATGTGTGAATATAAATGGACTTTTCTTGCCAATGAGTACCTTTTTCTCCATGTTTCTCAAGGAAGACATTCAATTATAATATGTTTTAACCAAAAATTTAAAAAAATTCAACTTAAAATCAATTTTGAGATTATAAAACTATTTAAAATGAGTAATAAGGCTTTTGAAGAAATGGGTGACTATAAATGGACTTTTCTTACCAATGAATGCCTTTTTCCTCATGTTTCTCAAGGTAAGCATTCAATTATAATCTGTTTTAACCAAAAATGTAAGAAAAATCAACTTAAAATCAATTTTGAGATTACAAAACCATTTAAAGCAAGTAATAAGGGTTTTGAAGTCTTGATTGACTGTAAATGGACTTTTCGTTTGAATGCTTGGCTTTTACTTCACGTTTCACAAGGCAAACATTCAATTATAGCCTCTTTTAACAATAAATGTAAAAAAGTTCAACTTAAAATCAATTTTGAGATTATAAAGCTATTTAAAGTGAGTAAAAAGG
>NW_018403323.1:11283-11393 GCF_002168275.2 Theobroma umbraticum | reverse complement strand
ATAAATGGACTTTTCTTGTCAATAAATACCTTTTTCTTTATGTTTCTCGAGGTAGGCATTCAATTCAAATCTGTTTTAACTAAAAATGTAAAAAAATTCAACCTAAAATC
>NW_018403323.1:10916-11183 GCF_002168275.2 Theobroma umbraticum | reverse complement strand
TATTACTCACTTTAAATGGTTTTATAATCTCAAAATTGATTTAAGATTTTTTTTATATTTTTGGTTAGAAAAGGCTATAATTTAATGTTTGTCTTGGGGAACGTGAAGCAAAAAGCAACTATTGTTTCAAAAAGTCCATTTATAGTTACTTAAGCCTTCGAAAGCCTTATTACTTACTTTAAATGGTTTTATAATCTTAAAATTGATTTTGAGTTGAATTTTTTTATATTTTTGATTAAAACAGATTATAATTGAATGTTTACCTTG
>NW_018403323.1:10410-10561 GCF_002168275.2 Theobroma umbraticum | reverse complement strand
TATAATTTCATAATTGATTTTAGGTTGAAATTGTTTACATTTTTGGTTAGAACAGGTTATAATTAAGTGTCTGCCTTAGGAAACGTGAAGAAAAAGATATTCATTGGCAAGGAAAGTCCATTTATAGTCTTCCATTCCTTCAAAAGCCTTA
>NW_018403323.1:9945-10137 GCF_002168275.2 Theobroma umbraticum | reverse complement strand
ATTACTCGCTTTAAATTGTTTTATTATCTCATAATTGATTTTAAGTTGAATTTTCTTACATTTTTTACCTAAACAGATTATAATTGAATATCTGCATCAAGAAACGTGAAGAAAAAGGTATTCATTGGTAAGAAAAGTCCATTTATAATCATCCATTCCTTCGAAAGCCTTATTACTCACTTTAAATGGTTT
>NW_018403323.1:9762-9935 GCF_002168275.2 Theobroma umbraticum | reverse complement strand
TAATTGATTTTAGGTTAAATTTTTTTATATTTTTGGTTAAAACAGATTTTAATTGAATGTGTATCTCGAGAAACAAAAAGAGAAAGGCATTCATTGGCAAGAAAAGTTCATTTATAATCACCCGTTCTTTCAAAAGCCTTATTACTAAGTTTAAATGACTTTATAATCTCAAA
>NW_018403323.1:9613-9752 GCF_002168275.2 Theobroma umbraticum | reverse complement strand
AGTAGATTTTTTTTATATTTTTTGTTAAAAAAGGCTATACTTCAATGTTTGCCTCATGGAACATGAAGCAAAAGCCAACCATTGGCACGAAAATTCCATTTATAGCAACTCAAGCCTTCGAAAGGCTTATTACTCACTT
>NW_018403323.1:9211-9603 GCF_002168275.2 Theobroma umbraticum | reverse complement strand
TATTATCTCATAATTGATTTTAATTTGAATTTTTTAACAATTTTGGTTAAAACAGATTATAATTGAATGTCCACCCTGAGAAATATAAAGAAAAAGGAATTCACAGGCACGAAAAGCCCATTTATAGTCACCCATTCCTTCAAAAATCTTATTACTTGCTTTAAATGGTTTTATATTCTCATAATTGATTATAAGTTGAATTTTTTTACATTTTTAGTTAAAACATATTATAATTGAGTGTCTGCCTTAAGAAATGTGAAGAAAAAGGCAGTCATTGACAAGAAAAGTCTGTTTATAGTCACCCATTATTTCAAAAGCCTTATTGTTCACTCTAAACAGTTTTATAACCTCAAAATTGATTTTAAGCAGAATTTTTTTACATTTTTGGTTAA
>NW_018403323.1:8927-9201 GCF_002168275.2 Theobroma umbraticum | reverse complement strand
AATTGAATGTTTGCCTTAGGGAACATGAAGCAGAAGCCAACCATTGGCAAGAAAAGTCCATTTATAGTCACTCATGCTTGCAAAAGGCTTATTACTCGCTTTGAATAATTTTATTTTCTCATAATTGATTTTAAGTTTAATTTTTTTCATTTTTAAGCTAAACAAATTATAATTAAATGTCTACCTAGAGAAATGTAAAGAAAAAGACATTCATCGACAAGAAAAGTCCATTTTATAGTCACCCATTCCTTCAAAAGTCTTATTACTCACTTTA
>NW_018403323.1:8716-8917 GCF_002168275.2 Theobroma umbraticum | reverse complement strand
TAATTTTATAATTGATTTTAGGTTGAACTTTTTTACATTTTTGTTTAAAACTGATTTTAATTGAATGTCTATCTTGAGAAACATAAAGAAAAAGGCATTTATTGGTAATAAAAGCCCATTTATAGTCATCTATTCCTCTAAAAGCCTTATTACTCGCTTTAAATGGTTTTATAATCTCACAATAGATTTTAAGTTGAATTT
>NW_018403323.1:8423-8706 GCF_002168275.2 Theobroma umbraticum | reverse complement strand
TTGGTTAAAACAGATTATAATTGAATGTCTACCATAAGAAATATGAAAAAACAGCATTCATTGGCAAGAAAAGTCCATTTATAGTCACTTATTCCTTCGAAAGCCGTATTGTTCGCTTTAAATGGTTGTATAATCTCATAATTGGTTTTCAGTTGAATTCTTTTACATTTCTAGTTAAAATAGATTATAATTGAGTATCTGCCTTGTGAAACTTGAAGAAAAAGGTATTCATTGGCAAGAAAAGTCAATTTATAGTCATCAATTCCTTCAAAAGCCTTATTAC
>NW_018403323.1:8245-8413 GCF_002168275.2 Theobroma umbraticum | reverse complement strand
TGGTTTTATAACCTCAAAATTGATTTTAAGTGAAATTGTTTTTACATTTTTGGTGAAAAAAAGGCTATAATTGAATTTTTACCTTGGAGAACATGAAGCAAAAGCCAACCATTCGTACGAAAAGTCCATTTATAGTAACTCAAGCTTTCGAAAAGCTTATTACTCGCT
>NW_018403323.1:7213-8145 GCF_002168275.2 Theobroma umbraticum | reverse complement strand
ATTGATATTAAGTTGAATTTTTTTATATTTTTGGTTAAAACAGATTATAATTGAGTGTCTACCTTAGGAAATGTGAAGAAAAAGGTATTCATTGACAAGAAAAGTTCATTTATAGTCACCCATTCCTACAAAAACCTTATTTCTCACTTTAAATAGTTTTATAACCTTAAATTTGATTTTAAGTAGATATTTTTTATATTTTTTTGTTAGAATAGGCTATAATTGAATGTTTGCCTTGCAGAACATGAAGCAAAAGCCAACCATTGGCACGAAAAGTCCATTTACAGCAACTCAAGCCTTCGAAAGGCTTATTACTCGCTTTAAATAGTTTTATTATCTCATAATTGATATGAAGTTGAATTTTTTTACATTTTTGGTTAAAACAGATTATAATTGAATGTCTACCACGAGAAATGTGAAGAAAAAGGCATTCATTGACAAGAAAAGCCCATTTATAGTCACCTATTCCTTCAAAAGCCTTATTACTCGCTTTAAATGGTTTTATAATCTCATAATTAATTTTAAGTTAAATTTTTTTACATTTTTAGTTAAAAAAGATTATAATTCAGTGTTTGCCTTGGGAAATGTGAAGAGAAAGGTATTAATGGGCAAGAAAAGTCTATTTATAATCACTCATTTCTTCAATAGCATTATTGCTCACTTTAAATGGTTGTATAACCTCAAAATTGATTCTAAATGAAATTTTTTTTCAGCTTTGGTTCAAAAAGGCTATAATTGAATGTTTGCCCTAGGGAGCATGAAGCAAAAGACAACCATTGCCATGAAAAGTCCATTTATAATCACTCAAGCCTTCGAAAGGCTTATTACTCCCTTTAAATAGTTTTATTATCTCATAATTAATTTTAAGTTGAATTTTTTTACATTTTTGGCCTAAACAGATTATAATTGAATGTCTACCTCAAGAAACATAA
>NW_018403323.1:7052-7164 GCF_002168275.2 Theobroma umbraticum | reverse complement strand
GATTTTAAGTTAAATTTTTTTACATATTTAGTTAAAACAGGCTATAATTGAATGTCTGACTCGAGTAACATAAAGAAAAAATCATTCATTGTCAAGAAAAGTCCATTTATAG
>NW_018403323.1:6576-7042 GCF_002168275.2 Theobroma umbraticum | reverse complement strand
CTTCAAAAGTCTTATTACTCACTTTAAATGGCTCTATAATCTCAAAATTAATTTAAATTGAATTTTTTTACATTTTTTGTTAAAAAGCCTGTAATTGCATGTTTTGCTTGGGGAACATGAAGCAAAAGCCAAGCATTCAAATGAAAAGTCCATTTATAGTCACTCAAAACTTCGAAACCCTTATTACTTGCTATAAATGGTTTTATAATCTCAAGATTCATTTTAAGTTGAATTTTTTTACATTTTTGGTTAGAACAGATTATAGTTGAGTGTTTACCTTGGGAAACGTGAAGAAAAAGATATTTATTAGTAGAAAAAGTTCATTTATAGCCACCCATTCATTCAAAAGCCTTATTACTCACTTTAAATAGTTTTATAACTTTAAAATTAATTTTAAGTAGAATTTGTTTACGTTTCTAGTTAAAAAAAGGCTATAATTGAATGTTTCCCTTGAGAACATGAAGCA
>NW_018403323.1:6281-6420 GCF_002168275.2 Theobroma umbraticum | reverse complement strand
AGATTATAATTGAATGTCTACCATGAGAAATGTGAAGAAAAAGGTATTCATTGGTATAAAAGGCCCATTTATAGTCACTCATTCCTTCACAAGCCTTATTACTCGCTTTAAACAGTTTTATAATCTCATGATTGATTTT
>NW_018403323.1:5823-6009 GCF_002168275.2 Theobroma umbraticum | reverse complement strand
GCCTTATTACTCGCTTTAAATAGTTTTATTATGTCATAATTGATTTTAAGTTGAATTTTTTTTCATTTATAGGCTAAACAGATTATAATTGAATGTTTACCTAGAGAAACATGAAGAAAAAGGCATTCACTAGCAAGAAAAGTCCATTTATAGTCACCTATTCCTTCAAAAGTCTTATTACTCACT
>NW_018403323.1:5625-5723 GCF_002168275.2 Theobroma umbraticum | reverse complement strand
TTTATAGTCACCCATTACTTCAAAAGCCTTATTACTCGCTTTAAATGGTTTTATCATCTCACAATATATTTTAAGTTGAATTGTTTTTATATTTTTAG
>NW_018403323.1:4215-5615 GCF_002168275.2 Theobroma umbraticum | reverse complement strand
TTATAATTGAATGTCTACCATGAGAAATGTCAAAAAAAGTATTCATTGGCAAGAAAAGTCCATTTATAGTCACCAATTCCTTCAAAAGCCGTATTGCTCGCTATAAATGGTTTTATAATCTCATAATTGGTTTTAAGTTGAATTTTTTACATTTTTGGTTAAAATAGATTATAATTGAATGTCTGTCCTGAGAAACGTGAACAAAAAAGGTATTCATTGACAAGAAAAGTCCATTTATAGTCACCCATTCCTCTAAAAGCCTTATTACTCACTTTAAATGGTTTATAACCTGGAAATTAATTTTAAGTGGAATTTTTTTACATTTTTGGTTAAAAAAAGGCTATAATTGAATGTTTACCTTGGAAAACATGAAGTAAAAGCCAACCATTGGTACGAAAAGTCCATTTATAGTCACTCAAGCCTTCGAAAGGCTTATTACTCGCTTTAAATGATTTTATTATCTGATAATTGATTTTAAGTTGAATGTTTTTACATTTTTGGTTAAAACAGATTATAATTGAATGTCTACCATGAGAAATAGAAAGAAAAGGTATTCAGTGACACGAAAAGCCCATTTATAGTCACCTATTCCTTCAAAAGCCTTATTACTCGCTTTAAATGGTTTTATAATCTCATAATTGATTTTAAGTTGGATTGTTTTACATTTTTGGTTATAACAGATTATAATTGAGTGTCTGCCTTAGGAAATGTGAATAAAAACATATTCATTGATAAGAAAAGTCCTTTTATAGTCACCCATTTCTACAAAAATCTTATTACTCACTTTAAATAGTTTTATAACCTCAAATTTGATTTTCAGCTGAATTTTTTTACATTTTTGTTTAAAAAATGCTATAATTGAATATTTGCCTTGGAAAACATAAAGCAAAAGCCAACCATTGCCACAAAAAGTCCATTTATAGTCATTTAAGGCTTTAAAAGGCTTATTACTCACTTTAAATGGTTTTATTATCTCATAATTGATTTTAAGTTAATTTTTTTTTCATTTTTAGGCTAAACAGACTATAATTGAATGTCTACCTAGAGAAACGTAAAGAAAAAGACATTCATTGGCAAGAAAAGTCTATTTATAGTCACCCATTCCTTCAAAAGCCTTATTACTCACTTTAAATGATTTTATAATTTCATAATTGATTTTAGATTTAATTTTTTTATATTTTTTTAAAACATATTTTAATTGAATTTTTACCTTGAGAAACATAGAGGAAAAGGTATTCATTGGCAAGAAAACTCCATTTATAGTCACCCATTCCTTCAAAAGCCTTATTACTCACTTTAAATGGCTTTATAATCTCAAACTAGGTCTTAAGTAGAATTTTTTTACATTTTTTGTTAAAAAAGGCTATAATTGAATGTTTTCCTTGGTGAACATGAAGCAA
>NW_018403323.1:3691-4115 GCF_002168275.2 Theobroma umbraticum | reverse complement strand
ACTATTCAAAGTAAGTGATAAGACTTTTGAAGGAATGGGTGACTATAAATGGACTATTTTGCCAATGAATACCTTTTTCTCCACATTTTCCAAGGAAAACACTCAATTATAATTTGTTCAAACCAAAATGTAAGAAAATTCAACTTAAAATCAATTTTGAGATTATAAAACCATTTAAAGCAAGCAACAAGGGTTTCGAAGTCTTGAGTGATCATAAATGGACTTTTCATGTGAATGCTTGATTTTTGCTTCATATTCCCCAAGGTAAACATGCAATTATAGCCTTTTTTAACAAAAAATTTTTAAAAAAAATCAACTTAAAATCTATTTTGAGATTATAAAGCCATTTAAAGTGAGTAATAAGGCTTTCGAAGGAATGAGTGACTGTAAATGGAGTTTTCTTGCCAATGAATACCTTTTTCTT
>NW_018403323.1:3260-3429 GCF_002168275.2 Theobroma umbraticum | reverse complement strand
TCTATAAATGCCTTTTTCTTCACGTTTCTCTAGGTAGACATTCAATTATAGTCTGTTGAGCCTAAAAATGAAAAAAAATCAACTTAAAATCACTTATGAGATAATAAAACCATTTAACGCTAGTAATAAGCCTTTTAAAGGCTTGAGTGACTATAAATGGACTTTTCGT
>NW_018403323.1:3133-3250 GCF_002168275.2 Theobroma umbraticum | reverse complement strand
GGCTTTTGCTTCATGTTTCCCAAGGTAAACATTCAATTATAGCCTTTTTTAACCAAAACTATAAAAAAACTTCATCTTAAAATCAAATTTGAGGTTATATAACTATTTAAAGTGAGT
>NW_018403323.1:2881-3114 GCF_002168275.2 Theobroma umbraticum | reverse complement strand
TGGGTGACTATAAATGAACTTTTCTTGTCAATGAATGCTTTTTTCTTCACATTTTCTAAGGTAGACACTTAATTATAATATGTTTTAACTAAAAATGTAAAGACAATTCAACTTAAAATCAATTATGGGATTATAAAACCATTTAAAGCCAATAATAAGGCTTTTAAAGAAATGGGTGATTGTAAATGGGCTTTTCGTGTTAGTGAATGCCTTTCCTTTATACTTCTCATGGT
>NW_018403323.1:2751-2871 GCF_002168275.2 Theobroma umbraticum | reverse complement strand
TTATAATCTGTTTAGCCTAAAAATGAAAAAAATTCAACTTAAAATTAATTATCAGATAATGAAACTATTTAAAGTGAGTAATAAGCCTTTCGAAGGCTTGAGTGACTATAAATGGACTTT
>NW_018403323.1:2464-2651 GCF_002168275.2 Theobroma umbraticum | reverse complement strand
CCTTATTACTCACTTTAAATGGTTTTATAACCTCAAAATTGATTTTAAGTGAAAATTATTTTACATTTTTGGTTAAAAAAAGGCTATAATTGAATTTTTACCTTGGAGAACATGAATCAAAAGCCAACCATTGGTACGAAAAGTCCATTTATAGTAACTCAAGCTTTCGAAAAGCTTATTACTCGCT
>NW_018403323.1:1856-2175 GCF_002168275.2 Theobroma umbraticum | reverse complement strand
TATAGTCACCCATTCCTTCAAAAACCTTATTAGTCACTTTAAATAGTTTTATAACCTCAAATTTGATTTTAAGTTGAAGTTTTTTACAGTTTTTGTTAAAAAAGGCTATAATTGAATATTTGCCCTAGGAAACATCAAGCAAAAGCCAACCATTGCCATGAAAAGTCCATTTCTAGTCACTCAAGCTTTCGAAAGGCTTATTACTCGGTTTAAATGGTTTTATTATCTCATAATTGATTTTAAGTTGATTTTTTTTCATTTTTAGGCTAAACAGACTATAATTGAATGTTTACCTAGAGAAACGTGAATAAAAAAGTAT
>NW_018403323.1:1468-1786 GCF_002168275.2 Theobroma umbraticum | reverse complement strand
GAATTTCTACCTTGAGAAACATAAAGGAAAAGACATTCATTGGTAAGAAAACTTTATTTATAGTCACCCATTCCTTTGAAAGCCTTATTACTCACTTTTAATGGCTTTATAATCTCAAAATAGATTTTAAGTAGAATTGTTTTATATTTTTTATTAAAAAAGGCTATAATTGAATGTTGTCCTTGGTCAACATTAAGCAAAAGCCAACCACTGGCACGATAAGTCCATGTCTAGTGACTCAAGCCTTTGGAAGGCTTATTACTTGCTTTAAGTGGTTTTATTATCTCAAAATTGATTTTAAGTTGAATTCTTTTATAT
>NW_018403323.1:1331-1458 GCF_002168275.2 Theobroma umbraticum | reverse complement strand
AACAGATTATAATTGAGTGTCTACCATGAGAAATGTAAAGAAAAAGACATTCATTGGTAAAAAAGGCTTTTTATAGTCACCCAATCCTTCAAAAGCCTTATTACACGCTTTAAATAGTTTTATAATC
>NW_018403323.1:1182-1321 GCF_002168275.2 Theobroma umbraticum | reverse complement strand
TTTTAAGTTGAATTTTTTTATATTTTTTGTTAAAATAGATTATAATTAAATGTCTAACTCAAGAAACATAAAAAAAAAGCATTCGTTGGCAAGAAAAGTCTATTTATAGTCACCCATTTCTTCAAAAGCTTTATTACTC
>NW_018403323.1:1036-1169 GCF_002168275.2 Theobroma umbraticum | reverse complement strand
TTATAATCTCAAAATTGATTTAAGTTGAATTTTTTTATATTTATTGTTAAAAAACGCTGTAATTGCATGTTTGCCTTGAGGAACGTGAAGCAAAAGCCAAGCATTCAGATGAAAAGTCCATTTATAGTCACTC
>NW_018403323.1:857-1026 GCF_002168275.2 Theobroma umbraticum | reverse complement strand
AACCCTTATTACTTGCTTTAAATGGTTTTATAATCTCAAAATTGATTTTAAGATGAATTTTTTTATATTTTTAGTTAGAATAGATTATAATTCAGTGTTTATTTTAGGAAACGTGACGAAAAACGTATTCATTGGTAAGAAAAGTTCATTTATAGTCACGCATTCCTTC
>NW_018403323.1:642-847 GCF_002168275.2 Theobroma umbraticum | reverse complement strand
TTACTCACTTTAAATGATTTTATAACCTAAAAATTGATTTTAAGTAAAATTTTTTTACATTTCTAGTTTAAAAAGGCTATAATTGAATGTCACTCTTGGGAAAATTAACTAAAAGCCAACCATTGACACAAAAAATCCATTTACATTTTTGGAACATGAAGCAAAAGCTAACCATTGCCAGTGAATTTTTTTACATTTTTAGTTA
>NW_018403323.1:517-632 GCF_002168275.2 Theobroma umbraticum | reverse complement strand
TAATTGAATGTCTACCATGAGAAATATAAAGAAAAAGATATTCACTGGCACCAAAAGCCTATTTATAGTCAACTGTTCCTTCAAAAGCCTTATTACTCGCTTTAAATGGTTTTAT
>NW_018403323.1:363-507 GCF_002168275.2 Theobroma umbraticum | reverse complement strand
TTGATTTTAAGTTGAATTTTTTTTACATTTTTAGTTAAAATAGATCATAATTGAGTGTTTGCCTTAGAAAATGTGAAGAAAAAGGTATTAATTGGCAAGAAAAGTTCATTTATAGTCTCCCATTCTTTCAAAAGCCTTATTACT
>NW_018403323.1:0-212 GCF_002168275.2 Theobroma umbraticum | reverse complement strand
TTGGTTAAAAAAGGCTATAATTGAATGTTTGCCTTAGGAAACATGAAGCAAAAGCTAACCATTGACAAGAAAAGTCAAATTATTGTCACTCAAGCCTGCAAAAGACTTATTACTCGCTTTAAATAGTTTCATTATCTCATAATTGATTTTAAATTAAATTTTTTTTCATTTTTAGGCTAAACAGATTAGAAATGAATGTGTACCTAGAGAAA
>NW_018403322.1:1700-1812 GCF_002168275.2 Theobroma umbraticum | reverse complement strand
AAATGGACTTTTTTTCTCAATGAATAGCTTTTTTTGCATGTTTCTCGAGGCAAGTCTATAATTATAGTCTGTTTTAACTAAAAATGTAAAAAAGTTCAACTTAAAATCAATT
>NW_018403322.1:1366-1571 GCF_002168275.2 Theobroma umbraticum | reverse complement strand
AATAAAAAATATAAAAAAACTAAACTTAAAATCAATTATGAGAATATAAAACCATTTAAAGCAAGTAATGAGCCTTTTAAAGGAATGAGTGACAATAAATGGACTTTTTTTCTCAATAAATAACTTTTTTTACACGTTTCTCGAGGTAAGTATTTAATTATAGTCTATTTTAACAAAAAATGTAAAAAAATTTAACTTAAAATCA
>NW_018403322.1:1150-1337 GCF_002168275.2 Theobroma umbraticum | reverse complement strand
AGCAATAAGACTTTTAAAGGAATGGGTGACTATAAATGGACTTTTGTTCTCAATTAATGGCTTTTTTTGTACGTTTACCAAGGTAGACAATGAATTATAGTCTGTTTTAACAAAAAATGTAAAAACAATTCAGCTTAAAATCAATTATGAGATTATAAAACTAGTTAAAGTGAGTAATAAGCCTTTT
>NW_018403322.1:752-880 GCF_002168275.2 Theobroma umbraticum | reverse complement strand
GAATGGGTGACTATAAATGGACTTTTCTTGTCAATGAATGCTTGTTTCTTCATAGTTCTCCAGGTAGAAATTCAATTATAGTCTGTTTGAATAAAAAATGTTAAAAAATTGAACTTAAAATCAATTAT
>NW_018403322.1:554-742 GCF_002168275.2 Theobroma umbraticum | reverse complement strand
AACCGTTTAAAGCGTGTAATAAGCTTTTTGAAAGAATCGGTGATTCTAAATAGACTTTTCTTGTGAATGAATGCTTGTTTTTTTCGTATTTCTCAAGGTAAATATTCAATTATAATATGTTTTAATCAGAAATGTAAGAAAATTCAACTTAAAATCAATTATGAGATTATAAATCCATTTAAAGCGAG
>NW_018403322.1:0-123 GCF_002168275.2 Theobroma umbraticum | reverse complement strand
AAAAATGTAAAAAAATAAACTTAAAATCAATTATGAGATTATAAAACAATTTAAACCGAGCAATAAGATTTTTGAAGGAATGGGTGACTATAAATGGACTTTTGTTCTCAATGAATCGCTTTT
>NW_018403321.1:1444-1644 GCF_002168275.2 Theobroma umbraticum | reverse complement strand
ATTGAATGTTTACCTCAAGAAATATGAAGAAAAAGGCATTCATTGGCAAGAAAATTCCATTTATAGTCACCCGTACCTTCAAAACCTTATTGCTCACTTTAAATGGTTTTATGATGTGATAATTGATTTTAACTTGGATCTTTTCTCATTTTTGATTAAAATAGATTATAATTGAATGTCTACCTTGAGAAACATGAAGA
>NW_018403321.1:1225-1345 GCF_002168275.2 Theobroma umbraticum | reverse complement strand
TGGTTAAAAAAGGCTACAATTGAATGTCTGCCTTGGGGAACATGAAGCAAAAGCAACCATTGGCACGAAAACTCCATTTGTAGTCACTCAAGCCTTCGAAAGTGTTATTACTTCGTTAAA
>NW_018403321.1:703-856 GCF_002168275.2 Theobroma umbraticum | reverse complement strand
TTTTATGATGTCATAATTGATTTTAAGTTGAATTTTTTCAAATTTTTGGTTAAAAAATACTACAATTGAATGTCTTCCTTGGGGAAAGTGAAGCTAAAGCCAACCATTAGCCTAAAAAGTTCATTTATAGGTACTCAAGCCTTCGAAAGCCTT
>NW_018403321.1:589-693 GCF_002168275.2 Theobroma umbraticum | reverse complement strand
TTAAATGGTTTTATAAACTAATAATTGTTTTTAAGTTGAGTATATTTACATTTTTGGTTAAAACAGAGTAGAATTGAATGTCTACCTGAAGAAACATGAAGAAA
>NW_018403321.1:502-579 GCF_002168275.2 Theobroma umbraticum | reverse complement strand
TTGGCAAGAAAAGTCCATTTATAGTCACCCATGCCCTCAAATGTCTTATTTCTCACTTTAAATAGTTTTATGATGTC
>NW_018403321.1:292-492 GCF_002168275.2 Theobroma umbraticum | reverse complement strand
TTAAGTTGGATCTTTTCACATTTTCAGCTAAAACAGATTATAATTCCATGTCCACCTCAAGAAACATGAAAAAAAGGTATTCATCAGCTAGAAAAGTCTATTTATAGCCACCCATTCCTTCAAAAGCCTTATTACTCACTTTATATGGTTTAATAATCTCAAAATTCATTTTAAGTTGAATCTTTTTACATTTTTAGTTA
>NW_018403321.1:202-282 GCF_002168275.2 Theobroma umbraticum | reverse complement strand
CAATTGAATGTTTTCCTTGGGGAACGTGAAGCAAAAGCTAACCATTGGCATGAAAACTCCATTTGTAGTCACTCAAGCCT
>NW_018403321.1:106-192 GCF_002168275.2 Theobroma umbraticum | reverse complement strand
TATTACTTCGTTAAAATGGTTTTATAAAATAATAATTGTTTTTAAGTTGAGCATTTTTACATATTTGGTTAAAACAGACTAGAATT
>NW_018403321.1:0-96 GCF_002168275.2 Theobroma umbraticum | reverse complement strand
CTCAAGAAACAAGAAGAAAAAGGAATTCATTGGCATGAAAATTCCATTTATAGTCACCCATACCTTCAAAAGCCTTATTGCTCGCTTTAAATGGTT
>NW_018403320.1:3606-3752 GCF_002168275.2 Theobroma umbraticum | reverse complement strand
ATTGTTTGATTTGAAGGCCAAGAAAGAATTTCAGTTCACCCATCATGTTCATCTAAAATTCTCCCTGCATTTCTTCAGCAAATTTCTTGCACAAATTCTCATTAGTAGGCCCAAATATAATATCATCCACATAGATTTGAACTATC
>NW_018403320.1:3443-3596 GCF_002168275.2 Theobroma umbraticum | reverse complement strand
TCAAGCATTTCTTAATAAACAGTGTTGTATCAATACTTGCTCTAATATACCTTTTTTCAACTAAAAATTTTGAAAGTCTTTCATACCAAGCTCTTGGTGCTTGTTTTAATCCATATAATACCTTATGTTGTTTGAAGACATAATCTAATTTTT
>NW_018403320.1:3068-3193 GCF_002168275.2 Theobroma umbraticum | reverse complement strand
GCAAGTAATAACCTTATTACTTCTATTCTAGCAACAGGAGCAAATGTTTCATCATAGTCAATGCCTTCTTATTGGTTATATCCTTGTGCCACTAACCTTGCTTTGTTTCTAATGACATTACCTTG
>NW_018403320.1:2704-2837 GCF_002168275.2 Theobroma umbraticum | reverse complement strand
CTTTTAGGCTCGATTTGAGAGATAAAAGCAGAGAACTCACACGTCTCTCTTATTTTTTTTTTGGTTTTGACACCTTATGAGAGATCACCTAAAATCTGTTCTTATGGATGATCTTTCAAGTACTTCTAGTTCT
>NW_018403320.1:2225-2341 GCF_002168275.2 Theobroma umbraticum | reverse complement strand
TAGCATCAAATTTTCCTAGAGAGTTATTCCCATTATTTAGTATAAAACATTTGCAGCCAAATCTCCTAAAGTGAGAGATATTTGGTTTTCTTTCTTTGTACAATTCATATGGTGTT
>NW_018403320.1:1893-2029 GCF_002168275.2 Theobroma umbraticum | reverse complement strand
TGTATTGACAGCTTCTACCCAAAAATATTTAGGTAGATTGTTTTCACACAGCATAGATCTAGCCATTTCCTTTAAGGTTTTGTTTTTTCTTTCTACAACTCAATTTTGTTGGGGTGTTCTAGGTGCAGAAAAGTTT
>NW_018403320.1:1579-1723 GCF_002168275.2 Theobroma umbraticum | reverse complement strand
GCAAGGAAGTAGACCCAAGTGTACCTAGAGTAGTCATCAACTATCACAAAGCCAAATGACTTGCCTCTTATGCTAGTTACATTTATTGGACCAAATAAATCAATATGCACCAACTCAAGGGGTCTGGATGTGGAAATATTATTT
>NW_018403320.1:1234-1345 GCF_002168275.2 Theobroma umbraticum | reverse complement strand
TTCACAATTCACCTCAAGATCTTCTAAGAATATGACATACATATTTTTTATTCTCTTTCCTATGAACGAAACTCTATTAGTACTAATATCAATCACTTCGTATTTATGTGA
>NW_018403320.1:960-1224 GCF_002168275.2 Theobroma umbraticum | reverse complement strand
ACTTTAAACCCTTTGTCACACAGTTGGCTTATACTTAATAAATTATGCTTTATGTCGTTAACAAGTAATACATGACTAATCTGAGCTTAAAAATTCTTACCAATAGTTCCTATGCCATAAATTCTACCTTTTAAGTCATCTCCAAATGATACTGTGCCTCCTTTTTTCTTGTCCAACTTTGCAAATAGTATTTCATTTCCAGTCATGTGCCTTGAGCAGCCACTGTCCATAAACCATGGTTGCTTTTCCTTGAGTTGAGCTTTT
>NW_018403320.1:525-744 GCF_002168275.2 Theobroma umbraticum | reverse complement strand
TAGGTGACCAAGCTTATCACAAATATAACATATAGTAAAAACATTAACAAACATTTTCTTGAAATATGTGTTTCTTTTGGTGTTTCATTTCTTGCATTCTTTAGTACAATATTCTCATCAATGACTTTTTTCAAAGCTTTAGTCTTATCTTCTAATTCCAATCTCAAAATTTCAGAATCTGTTTTTGAATGTTCAAGTTCAGTTTGAAGTAAATTTCTT
>NW_018403320.1:398-515 GCF_002168275.2 Theobroma umbraticum | reverse complement strand
CAGAGCAAAAATCATGATTTATCTTTTCTAATTCATTCTCAATAGATGAGGTTTTTCTTTTCAAAGCCTTTTATTTTGATACAAGTTTTTCAAATTCATCACAAAGGCATTCGTATT
>NW_018403320.1:247-388 GCF_002168275.2 Theobroma umbraticum | reverse complement strand
TTCATCCATAGAAATGTCACAAGAAATAGAACATACCTCGGATTCATCATCTCTCGCCATCAGACATAGATTTGCTCTTTCTTCCAATTTCTCTTCTTCAGTGTCTGAACTCGAAACATCACTGTTTGACCAAGTTGCAGC
>NW_018403320.1:0-113 GCF_002168275.2 Theobroma umbraticum | reverse complement strand
TTTTATTTTTGGTTCTCCATGAAGAACCTTGATCTCTTTTGTATCCTCTTTTGGATAACCTTCTGTCTCTTTGTCCCATAAGTTTTCTAAATCTTCTTGCCACCATAGCCAAT
>NW_018403319.1:1477-1595 GCF_002168275.2 Theobroma umbraticum | reverse complement strand
GCAAACATTCAATTATAATCTGTTTTAACCAAAAACGTAAGAATGTTCAACTTAAAATCAATTATGAGGTTATAAAACTATTTAAACATAGTAATAAGGCTTTTGAAGGCTTGGGTGA
>NW_018403319.1:1383-1467 GCF_002168275.2 Theobroma umbraticum | reverse complement strand
CTTTTCTTGAAAATGAATGACTTTTTCTTGAGGTTTATAAAGGAAAACATTCAATTATAATCTGTTTTAACCAAAAATATAAAA
>NW_018403319.1:1171-1373 GCF_002168275.2 Theobroma umbraticum | reverse complement strand
TAAAATCAATGTTGAGGTTATAAAACCATTTAAAGAGAGTAATAAGTCTTTTGAAGGCTTTGGTGACTATAAATAGGATTTTCTTGGGAATGAATAAGTATTTCTTCATGTTTCCCAAGGCAAACATTAAATTATAATCTGTTTCATCCAAAAATGTAAAAACATTCAACTTAGAATCAATTATGAGATTATAAAACCATTT
>NW_018403319.1:1054-1155 GCF_002168275.2 Theobroma umbraticum | reverse complement strand
CTATTGAATGCTTAGATGACTATAAATGGGCTTTTCTTGCGAATGATTGTGTCTCTCTTTATGTTTCCAATGGTAAACATTCAATTATAATCTGTTCTAAC
>NW_018403319.1:918-1044 GCF_002168275.2 Theobroma umbraticum | reverse complement strand
AAACAATTCAACTTAAAATCAATTTTAAGGTTATAAAACCATTTAAAGCAAGTAATAAGACTTTTGAAGACCTGGGTGACTATAAATGGCTTTTCTTGCCATTGAATGGCTTTTTCTTCAAGTTTA
>NW_018403319.1:781-898 GCF_002168275.2 Theobroma umbraticum | reverse complement strand
TAATCTGTTTTAACTAAAAATATAAAAAAATTTAACTTAAAATCAATGTTGAGGGTATAAAACTATTTAAAGAGAGTAAAAAGGCTTTTAAAGGCTTGGGTGACTATAAATGGGCTT
>NW_018403319.1:679-771 GCF_002168275.2 Theobroma umbraticum | reverse complement strand
TGAATGGGTTTTTCTTCATGTTTCCCAAGGCAAACACTCAATTATAATCTATTTTAACAAAGAATATAAAAAAATTCAACTTAAAATCAATT
>NW_018403319.1:433-669 GCF_002168275.2 Theobroma umbraticum | reverse complement strand
AAAACCATTTAAAGAGAGTGATAAGGCTTTTGAAGGCTTGGGGGACTATAAATAAGCTTTCCTTGCCAATGAATGGCTTTTTTATTAAGTTTTGCCAAGGAAAACATTCAATTATAATCTGTTTGAAACAAAAAAATAAAAAATTCAACTTAAAATCAATTTTGAGGGTATAAAACTATTTACAGAGAGTAATAAGGCTTTTGAAGGCTTGGGTAACTATGAACGGGCTTTTCTTG
>NW_018403319.1:106-246 GCF_002168275.2 Theobroma umbraticum | reverse complement strand
TACTTTTGAAGGCTTGGGTGACTATAAATGGGTTTTTCTTGCCAATGAATGGGTGTTTCTTCATCTTTCTCAATGTAAACATTGAATTATAATCTGTTCTACCCAAAAATGTAAAAAAATTCAACTTAAACTCAATTATG
>NW_018403319.1:0-96 GCF_002168275.2 Theobroma umbraticum | reverse complement strand
ACAATTTAAAGAGAGTAATAAGGCTTTTGAAGGATTGAGTGGCTATAATTGGACTTTTTGTACCAATGAATGGCTTTTTCTTGAAGTTTCCCATGG
>NW_018403318.1:14886-15014 GCF_002168275.2 Theobroma umbraticum | reverse complement strand
ATGGCTCTTTCTTCACTGTTCTTGAGGTAAACATTCAATTATTATCTATTTTAACCAAAAATGGAAAACAAATTCAACGTAAAATCAATTATAAGGTTATACAACCATTTAAAGCGAGTAATAAGGCT
>NW_018403318.1:14796-14876 GCF_002168275.2 Theobroma umbraticum | reverse complement strand
TGGGTGACTATAAATAGACTTTTCCTACCAATGAATGGCTTTTTCTTCACATTTCTTAAGGTAGACATTTAATTATAATC
>NW_018403318.1:14633-14786 GCF_002168275.2 Theobroma umbraticum | reverse complement strand
AAAAATGTAAAAAAAATTCAACTCAAAATCAATTATGAGGTTATAAATCCATTTAAAGCGAGTAATAAGCCTTTCGAAGGCTTGGGTGACTATAAATAAGCTTTTCGTGTCAATGAATGGCTCTTTCTTCATGTTTCTCAAGGTAGACAATTA
>NW_018403318.1:14111-14313 GCF_002168275.2 Theobroma umbraticum | reverse complement strand
AAAATTAATTATGAGATTATAAAACCATTTAAAGCGAGAAATAAGGCTTTTGAAAGTATGGGTGACTATAAATAGACTTTACTTGCTAGTGAATGGCTTTTTCTTCTTGTTTCTTGGGATAGATATTTAATTATATTCGATTTTAAATAAAAACAAAAAACAATTCCACTTAAAGTCAGTTACGAGATTATAAAACCATTTA
>NW_018403318.1:13833-13949 GCF_002168275.2 Theobroma umbraticum | reverse complement strand
AGGTGGGGGTGACTATAAATGGACTTTTTCTACCAATGAATTGCTTTTTCTTCACGTTTGTTAAGGTAGACATATAATTATAATTTATTTTAACCAAAAATGTAAAAAAATTCAAC
>NW_018403318.1:13661-13801 GCF_002168275.2 Theobroma umbraticum | reverse complement strand
AAAGCTAGTAATAAGCTTTTGAAGGCATGAACGACTATAAATAAGGCTTTTCTTACTCATAAATGGCTTTTTCTTCACATTTCTCAAGGTAGGCATTCAATTGTTCTCTATTTTAACCAAAAATGTAAAACAATTCAACT
>NW_018403318.1:13576-13651 GCF_002168275.2 Theobroma umbraticum | reverse complement strand
TATGATGTTATAAAACCATTTAAAGCGAGTAATAACGCTTCCAAAGGCGGGGGTGACTGTAAATGGACTTTTCTT
>NW_018403318.1:13485-13566 GCF_002168275.2 Theobroma umbraticum | reverse complement strand
GGCTTTTTCTTCATGTTTCCCAAGATAGACACTCAATTACTATATTTCTTAACAAAAAATGAAAAAAATTCAACTTAAGGT
>NW_018403318.1:13338-13475 GCF_002168275.2 Theobroma umbraticum | reverse complement strand
ATTACAAAACCATCTCAAGTGAGTAATAAGGCTATTGAAGGTATAGGTGACTATAAATGGACTTCCTTTGCCAATGAATGGCTTTCTCTTCATGTTTATGGAGGATGACATTTAATTATAATCTGTTTTAGCAAAAA
>NW_018403318.1:13220-13328 GCF_002168275.2 Theobroma umbraticum | reverse complement strand
ATTCAAGTTAAAATCAATTATGAGTTTATAAAACCATTTACAGTGAGTAATAAGGCCTTTGAAGGCATGGGTGACTCTAAATAGGCTTTTCTTGCCAATGAATGGCTC
>NW_018403318.1:13109-13210 GCF_002168275.2 Theobroma umbraticum | reverse complement strand
TTTTTTGAGGTAGACATTCAATTATTATTTATTTTAACCAAAAATGAAAAAAATTCAACTTAAGGTCAATTATTAGATAACAAAATCATCTCAAGCGAGTA
>NW_018403318.1:12963-13099 GCF_002168275.2 Theobroma umbraticum | reverse complement strand
TGAAGGCATGGGTGACTATAAATAGACTTTTCATGTCAATGAATGGCTTTTCCATTACATTTCTCTAGGTAGACATTTAATTATAATCTGTTTTAGAAAAAAATGTAAAATAATTCAAGTTAAAATCAATTATGAG
>NW_018403318.1:12651-12953 GCF_002168275.2 Theobroma umbraticum | reverse complement strand
CATTTAAAGTGAGTAATAAGGCTTTTGAAGGCATGGGTATCTCTAAATAGGCTTTTCTTGCTAATGAATAGCTCTTGCATCATGTCTTTCAAGGTAGACATTCAATTATTATCTATTTTAACTAAAAACATAAAACAATTAAACTTTAAAAATCAATTAGTAATAGGGCTTTTGAAGACATGGGTTACTATAAATGGACTTTTTCTCGTCGATGAATGGCTTTTTCTTCACGTTTCTCAAGGTAGACTTTTGGTTATAATATGTTTCAACAAAAAATGCAAAAACATTCAACTTAAAATCAA
>NW_018403318.1:12537-12624 GCF_002168275.2 Theobroma umbraticum | reverse complement strand
AAGTAATAAGGCTTTTCAAGGCATGGGTGACTATAAACAGGCTTTTCTTGTCAAGAAATGGCTCTTTCTTCACGTTTCTTGAGGTAA
>NW_018403318.1:12313-12527 GCF_002168275.2 Theobroma umbraticum | reverse complement strand
ATTATCTATTTCAACCAAAAATGCAAAAAAAATCAACTTAAAATCAATTATCAAATTATACAACCATTTAAAGCGAGTAATAAGGCTTTCGAAGGCGTGGGAGACTATAAATAGACTTTTCCTGTCAATAAATGGCTTTTTCTTCACGTTTCTCAAGGTGGACATTTAATTATAATCTGTTTTAACCAAAATGCAAAAAAATTCAACTTAAAAT
>NW_018403318.1:11900-12157 GCF_002168275.2 Theobroma umbraticum | reverse complement strand
TTTAACCAAAAATGTAAAAAAATTTAACTTAAAATCAATTATGAGGTTATAAATCCATTTAAAACGAGTAATAAGGCTTTCGAAGGCTTGGGTGACTCTAAATAGGCTTTTCTGGTTAGTGAATGGCTCTTTCTTCTTGTTTTTCAAGGTAGACAATTAATTATAATCTATTTTAACTAAAATAAAAAAATTCAACTTCAAGCCAATTATGAAATTATAAAACCATTTAAAGCGAGTAATAAAGCTTTTGAAGGCAT
>NW_018403318.1:11653-11800 GCF_002168275.2 Theobroma umbraticum | reverse complement strand
TCTCGCTTTAAATGGTTTTATAATCTCATAATTAATTTTAAGTTGAATTTGTTTTGTATTTTTGGCTCAAATAGATTATAATTAAATTTTTAACTCGAGAAACATGAAGAAAAAGCCATTCATTTGCAAGACAAGTCCATTTATAGT
>NW_018403318.1:11285-11497 GCF_002168275.2 Theobroma umbraticum | reverse complement strand
TTCTTTTTTTCTTTTAGTTAAAATAGGCTATAATTAATTGTCTACCTTGAGAAAAGCCTATTCAGAGTCACCCAAGCCTTCGAAAGCCTTATTACTCTTTTTAAATGGATTTATAACCTAACAATTGATTTTAAGTTGAATTTGTTTACATTGTTGGTTAAAACAGATTATAATTAAATGTCGACATTGAGAAATGTGAAGAAAAAGCCATT
>NW_018403318.1:11174-11275 GCF_002168275.2 Theobroma umbraticum | reverse complement strand
AAAAGTCCATTTATAGTCACCCACACCTTTGAAAGTCTTATTATTCACTTTAAATGGTTGTATAACCTCATAATTGATTTTAAGTTGAATTTTTTTGCATT
>NW_018403318.1:10875-11163 GCF_002168275.2 Theobroma umbraticum | reverse complement strand
AGATTATAATTAAATGTCTACCTTGAGAAACTTGAAGAAAAAGCTATTTATTGACAGGAAAAGTCCATTGATAGTCTCCCATGCCTTCGAAAGTCTTATTACTCGCTTTAAATGGTTATATAATTTCATAATTGATTTTAAGTTGAATGTTTTTGCATTTTTGGTTGAAATAGATAATAATTGAATGTTTACCTCAAGAAACATGAAGAATGAGCCATTCATTGACAAGAAAAGCCTGTTTATAGTCACCAATGCCTTGAAAAGCCTTATTACTTGCTTTAAATGGTT
>NW_018403318.1:10542-10865 GCF_002168275.2 Theobroma umbraticum | reverse complement strand
ATAATTGATTTTAAGTTGAATGTTTTTGCATTTTTTGATGAAACATATGACAACCAAATGTCTAACTTGAGAAACGTGAAGAAAAAGCCATTCATTGACGAGAAAAAGTCCATTTATAGTCACCCATGCCTTCAAAAGCCCTATTACTCGCTTTAATTGGTTTTATAACCTCATAATTGATTTTAAGTTTAATTGTTTTATGTTTTTATTTAAAATAGATAATTATTGAATGTCTACTTCGAAAGACATGATGCAAGAGCTATTTATTTGCAAGAAAAGCCTATTTAGAGACACCCATGCCTTCAAAAGCCTTATTACTCACT
>NW_018403318.1:10154-10332 GCF_002168275.2 Theobroma umbraticum | reverse complement strand
CAGATTATAATTAAATGTCTACCTCGAGAAATGTAATGGAAAAGCCATTCATTGACAAAAAAAGTCTATTTATAGTCACCCAGGCCTCCAACAGCCTTATTACTCGCTTGAGATGATTTTGTTATATAATAATTGACCTTAAGTTGAATTTTTTTCATTTTTGGTTAAAACAAATAAT
>NW_018403318.1:9994-10144 GCF_002168275.2 Theobroma umbraticum | reverse complement strand
CTACCTCGAAAAACATGAAGCAAGAGCCATTCATTGGCAAGAAAAGCCTATGTAGAGTCACCCACGCCTTCAAAAGCCTTATTACTCACTTTAAATGTTTTATAATCCCATAATTGATTTTAACTTGAATTGTTTTACATTTTTTGCTAA
>NW_018403318.1:9435-9608 GCF_002168275.2 Theobroma umbraticum | reverse complement strand
GAAAGCCTTATTACTCGCTTTAAATGGTTTTATAACATCATAATTGATTTTAAGGTTAAATTGTTTTACATTTTTGGTTAAAATAGATAACAATAGAAAAAGCCATTCTTTTGCAAGCCAAGTCCATTTATAGTCACCCAAGCCTTCAAAAGCCTTATTACTCGCTTTAAATG
>NW_018403318.1:8944-9168 GCF_002168275.2 Theobroma umbraticum | reverse complement strand
TTGGTTAAAACAGATTATAATTAAATGTCTACCTTGAGAAACGAGAAGAAAAAGCCATTCAATGGCAGGAAAAGTCCATTTATAGTCACCCACACCTTCGAAAGCCTTATTACTCACTTTCAATGGTTGTATAACCTCATAATTGATTTTAAGTTGAATTTTTTGCATTTTTGGTTAAAATACAGAATAATTGAATGTTTACCTCAAGAAACGTGAAGAAAGAG
>NW_018403318.1:8801-8934 GCF_002168275.2 Theobroma umbraticum | reverse complement strand
CTTTATAATCTCATAATTGATTTTAAGTTGACTTTTTTATATTTTTGGTTAAAATAGATATTATTTGAATGTCTACCTTAAAAAACATGAAGCAAGAGCCATTCATCGGCAAGAAAAGCCTATTTAGAGTCAC
>NW_018403318.1:8561-8729 GCF_002168275.2 Theobroma umbraticum | reverse complement strand
AGAAAAGTCCATTTATAGTCACCCATGCCTTCAACAGCCTTATTACTCACTCGAAATGGTTTTGTAATCTAATGATTGACCTTAGGTTGAATTTTTTTCATTTTTGGTTAAAAAAAATAATAATTGAATCTCTACCTCAAAAAACATGAAGCAAGAGCCATTCATTGG
>NW_018403318.1:8300-8437 GCF_002168275.2 Theobroma umbraticum | reverse complement strand
ACCGTGAAGAGAAAGCCATTCATTGGCAAGAAAAGTCCATTTATAGTCACCCATACCTTCAACAGCCTTATTACTCGCTTGAGATTATTTTGTAATGTAATAATTGACCTTAAGTTGGATTTTTTTCATTTTTGGTT
>NW_018403318.1:8159-8290 GCF_002168275.2 Theobroma umbraticum | reverse complement strand
ATAATTGAATGTCTGTCTTTGGAAACATGAAGAAAAAGCCATTCATTGGTAAGAAAAGTCTATTTACAATTACCCATGCCTTTGAAAGCCTTATTACTTGCTTTAAATGGTTTTATAACATCATAATTGAT
>NW_018403318.1:7930-8059 GCF_002168275.2 Theobroma umbraticum | reverse complement strand
AAAAAGCCATTCATTGGCAAGTCAAGTCCATTTATAGTCACCCATGCCTTCGAATACCTTATTTCTCGTTTTAAGTGGTTTTATAGTCTCATAATTAATTTTAAGTTGATTTTTTTTGCATTTTTGGTT
>NW_018403318.1:7540-7680 GCF_002168275.2 Theobroma umbraticum | reverse complement strand
ATATTTTCAGTTACAATAGATAATAATTGAATGTCTACCTCAAAAAACATGAAGTAAGAGCCATTCATTGACAGGAAAAGCCTATTTAGAGTCACCCATGCTTCCAAAAGCCTTATTGCTCACTTTAAATGGTTTTATAA
>NW_018403318.1:7334-7530 GCF_002168275.2 Theobroma umbraticum | reverse complement strand
GATTTTAACTTGAATTGTTTTACATTTTTTGCTAAAACGGATTATAATTAAATGTCATCCTCCAGAAACATGAAAAGAAAGCCATTCATTGCCAAGAAAAGTCCATTTATAGTAACCCATGCTTTCAACAGCCTTATTACTCGCTCGAGATGGTTTTGCAATCTAATAATTGACCTTAGGTTGAATTTTTTTCATT
>NW_018403318.1:6683-6949 GCF_002168275.2 Theobroma umbraticum | reverse complement strand
TTGAATGTCTGTCTTGGGAAACATGAAGAAAAAGCCATTCATTGACAAGAAAAGTCTATTTACTGTCACCCACGCCTTTGAAACCCTTATTACTCGCTTTAAATGGTTTTATAACATCATAATAGATTTTGAGTTGAATTGTTTTACATTTTTGGGTAAAATAAATAACAATTGAATGCCTACCTCGAGAAATGTGATGGAAAGCCATTTATTGGTAGGAAAAGCCTTATTTATAGTCACTCATGCCTTCAAAAGCTTATTACTAG
>NW_018403318.1:6437-6673 GCF_002168275.2 Theobroma umbraticum | reverse complement strand
TTTTATAACCTCATCATTGATTTTAAGTTGAATTTTTTTTACATTTTTTGTTAAAACAAATTATAATTATATGTCTACCTTAACAAGCATGAAGAAAAAGCAATTCATTGGCAGAAAAAACCCATTTATAATCACCCATACCTTCGAAAGCCTTATTACCCACTGTAAATGATTACATAACCTCATAATTGATTTTAAGTTGAATTTTTTACATTTTTGGTTAAAATAGATAATAA
>NW_018403318.1:6225-6427 GCF_002168275.2 Theobroma umbraticum | reverse complement strand
ACCTTGAGAAACGTGAAGAAAGAACCATTCATTGGCAAGAAAAGCCTACTTATAGTCACCCATGCCTTCTAAAAGCCTTATTACTTACTTTAAATGGTTTTACAATCTTGTAACTGACTTTAAGTGAAATTTTTTTTTGTTTTTGTTTAAAATGGAATATAGTTAAATATCTACCTCAAAAAACATGAAGAAAAAGTCATTC
>NW_018403318.1:6030-6215 GCF_002168275.2 Theobroma umbraticum | reverse complement strand
TTCTCGCTTTAAATGATTTTATAATCTCATAATTAATTTTAAGTTGAATTTGTTTTGCATTTTTGGTTCAAATAGATTATAATTAAATCTCTACCTCGAGAACCATGAAGAAAAAGCCATTCATTTGCAAGACAAGTCCATTTATAGTCACTCATGCCTTCAAAAGCCTTATTACTCACTTTAAA
>NW_018403318.1:5713-5999 GCF_002168275.2 Theobroma umbraticum | reverse complement strand
TTTTTCTTTTAGTTAAAATAGGCTATAATTAATTGTCTACCTTGAGAAACAAGAAGAAAGAGCCATTCACTGACAAGAAAAGCCTATTCAGAGTCATCCAAGCCTTCGAAAGCCTTATTACTTGTTTTAAATGGATTTATAATCTCATAATTGATTTTAAGTTGAATTTTTTTCATTTTTAGTTAAAATTGATAATAATTGAATGTTTACCTTAAGAAACGTGAAGAAAGACCCATTCATTGACAAGAAAAGCCTATTTATAGTCACCCACGCCTTCGAAAGCCTT
>NW_018403318.1:5445-5615 GCF_002168275.2 Theobroma umbraticum | reverse complement strand
TTGGTTAAAACAGATTATAATTAAATGTCTACCTTGAGAAACATGAAGAAAAAGTCCATATATAGTCTCCTACACCTTCGAAAGTCTTATTACTCGCTTTAAATGGTTGTATAATTTCATAATTGATTTTAAGTTGAATTTTTTTACATTTTTGGTTGAAATAGATAATA
>NW_018403318.1:5035-5329 GCF_002168275.2 Theobroma umbraticum | reverse complement strand
GTTTTTGCATTTTTTGTTGAAACATATTATAACCAAATGTGTAACTTGAGAGACGTGAAGAAAAAGCCATTCATCGACGAGAAAAAGTCCATTTATAGTCACCCATGCCTTCAAAAGCCCTATTACTCACTTTAATTGGTTTTGTAAACTCATAATTGATTTTAAGTTTAATTGTTTTATGTTTTTGGTTAAAATAGATAATAATTGAATGTCTACCTCGAAAGACATGATGCAAGAGCTATTCATTAGCAAGAAAAGCCTATTTAGAGACACCCATGCCTTCAAAAGCCTTAT
>NW_018403318.1:4904-5007 GCF_002168275.2 Theobroma umbraticum | reverse complement strand
AACTTGAATTGTTTTACATTTTTTGCTAAAACAGATTATAATTAAATGTTTACCTTGAGAAATGTAAGGCAAAAGCCATTCATTGACAAGAAAAGTCCATTTA
>NW_018403318.1:4381-4894 GCF_002168275.2 Theobroma umbraticum | reverse complement strand
TGCCTTCAACAGCCTTATTACTCCCTTGAGATGATTTTGTTACCTATAATTGACCTTAAGTTGAATTTTTTTCATTTTTTGTTAAAACAAATAATAATTCAGTGTCTACCTCGAAAAACATGAAGCAAGAGCCATTCATTGGTAAGAAAAACCTATTTAGAGTCACCCATGCCTTCAAAAGCTTTATTGCTCACTGTAAATGGTTTTATAAACTCATAATTGATTTTAACTTGAATTGTTTAACATTTTTTGCTAAAACAAATTATAATTAAATGTCATCCTCTCGAAACATGAAGAGAAAGCCATTCTTTGGCAAGAAAAGTTCATTTATAGTCACCCATGCCTTTAATAGCCATATTACTTGCTTGAGATGGTTTTATAATCTAATAATTGACGTTAAGTTGAATTTTTTTCATTTTTTGTTAAAATAAATAATAATTGAATGTCTGTCTTGAGAACCATGAAGAAAAAGCCATTCATTGGCAAGAAAAGTCCATTTACAGTCACCCACGC
>NW_018403318.1:3829-4330 GCF_002168275.2 Theobroma umbraticum | reverse complement strand
TATAACATCATAATTGATTTTAAGTTGAATTGTTTTACATTTTTGGTTAAAATAAGTAACAATTGAATGCCTACCTTGAGAAATGTGAAGAAAAAGTTATTTATTAGCAAGAAAAGCCTTATTTATAGTCGTTCATGCCTTTAAAAGCTTATTACAAGCTTTAAATGGTTTTATAACCTCATCATTGGTTTTAAGTTTAATTTTTTTTACATTTTTGGTTAAAACAAATTATAATTATATGTCTACCTTCACAAACGTGAAGAAAAAGATATTCATTGGTAGAAAAAGTCCATTTATAGTCACCCCCACCTTCGAAAGCTTTATTACCCGCTTTAAATGATTGCATAACCTTATAATTGATTTTAAGTTAAATTTTCTTCCATTTTTGGTTAAAATAAATAATAATTGAATATTTACCTTGAGAAATGTGAAGAAAGAGCCATTCTATGACAAGAAAAGCCTATTTATAGTCACTCATGCCTTCCAAAAGCCTTATTACTT
>NW_018403318.1:3674-3817 GCF_002168275.2 Theobroma umbraticum | reverse complement strand
TTTATAATCTCGTAACTGACTTTAAGTGGAATTGTTTTTTGTTTTTGTTTAAAATCGAATATCATTAAATATGTACCTCAAGAAACAAAAAGAAAAAGCCATTCACTGGCAAGTAAAGTCTATTTATAGTCACCCATACCTTC
>NW_018403318.1:3311-3467 GCF_002168275.2 Theobroma umbraticum | reverse complement strand
TATTACTCGCTTTAAATAGTTTTATAATTTCATAATTGACTTTAAGTTGAATTCATTTTTTATTTTAGTTAAAATAGATTATAATTAATTGTCTACCTTGATAAACATGAAGAAAAAGCCATTCATTGACAAGAAAAGCCTATTTATAGTCACCCA
>NW_018403318.1:3024-3129 GCF_002168275.2 Theobroma umbraticum | reverse complement strand
GAGAAACAAGAAGAAAAAGCCATTCATTGGCAAGAAAAGTCCATTTATAGTCACCCACACCTTCGAAACACTTATTACTCGCTTTAAATGGTTGTATAACCTCAT
>NW_018403318.1:2774-3014 GCF_002168275.2 Theobroma umbraticum | reverse complement strand
AAGTTGAATTTTTTTGCATTTTTGGTTAAAATAGGTAATAATTGAATGTTTACCTCAAGAAACATGAAGAAAAACCCATTCATTGACAAGCAAAGCCTGTTTATAGTCACCCATGCCTGGGAAAGCCTTATGACTTGCTTTAAATAGTTTTATAATCTCATAATTAATTTTATGTTGAATTTTTTTTATTTTTGGTTAAAATAGATAATAATTGAATGTCTACCTTGAAAAACATGAAGC
>NW_018403318.1:2454-2590 GCF_002168275.2 Theobroma umbraticum | reverse complement strand
AAAACAGATTATAATTAAATGTCATCTTCCAGAAACATGAAGAGAAAGCCATTCTTCACTGGCAAGAAAAGTCCATTTATAGTTACCCATGCCTTCAACAGCCTTATTACTCACTCGAGATGGTTTTGTAATCTAA
>NW_018403318.1:2314-2444 GCF_002168275.2 Theobroma umbraticum | reverse complement strand
TAAGTTGAATTTTTTTCATTTTTTGTTAAAACAAATAATAATTGAATGTCTACTTTGAAAAACATGAAGCAGGAGCCATTCATTGGCAAGAAAAGCCTATTTAGAGTCACCCATGCCTTGAAAAGCCTTT
>NW_018403318.1:1937-2083 GCF_002168275.2 Theobroma umbraticum | reverse complement strand
AGAAAAGTCCATTTATAGTCACCCATGCCTTCAACAGCCTTATTACTCGCTCGACATAGTTTTGTAATCTAATAATTGACGTTAACTTGAAGTTTTTTCATTTTTGGTTAAAAATAATAATAATTGAATGTCTGTCTTGGGAAACA
>NW_018403318.1:1691-1815 GCF_002168275.2 Theobroma umbraticum | reverse complement strand
AAATGGTTTTATAACATCATAATTGATTTTAAGTTGAATTGTTTTACATTTTGGGTTAAAATAGATAACAATTGAATGCCTACCTTGAAAAGCCTTATTTATAGTCACTCATGCCTTCAAAAGC
>NW_018403318.1:1541-1681 GCF_002168275.2 Theobroma umbraticum | reverse complement strand
CTTTAAATGGTTTTATAACCTCATCATTGATTTTAAGTAGAATTTTTTTACATTTTTGGCTAAAAGAAATTATAATTATATGTCTGCCTTGACAAACATGAAGAAAAAGTAATTCATTGGCAGAAAAAGTCCATTTATAG
>NW_018403318.1:1325-1441 GCF_002168275.2 Theobroma umbraticum | reverse complement strand
GCTCTTTCTTCACGTTTCTTGAGGTAAACATTCAATTATTATCTATTTTAACCAGAAATACAAAAAAATATAACTTAAAATTAATTATGAGATTATAAAATCATTTAAAACGAGTA
>NW_018403318.1:1155-1315 GCF_002168275.2 Theobroma umbraticum | reverse complement strand
TCAAGGCATGGGTGACTATAAACAGGCTTTTCTTGTCAATGAATGACTCTTTCTTCATGTTTCTTGAGGTAGACATTTAATTATAATATGTTTAATCAAAAACGTAAAAAAAATTCAACTTAAAATCAATTATGAGGTTATAAATCCATTTAAAGCGAGT
>NW_018403318.1:827-1043 GCF_002168275.2 Theobroma umbraticum | reverse complement strand
AATGGCTCTTTCTTCATGTTTCTCAAGGTAGACAATTAATTATAATCTATTTTATCTAAAATAAAAATAGAATTCAACTTAAAGCCAATTATGAAATTATAAAATCATTTAAAGCGAGTAATGAGGATTTTGAAGGTACAGGCGACTATAAATGGACTTGTATTGCAAATGAATGGCTTTTTCTTCACGTTTCTCGAGGTAGACATTTAATTATAA
>NW_018403318.1:500-649 GCF_002168275.2 Theobroma umbraticum | reverse complement strand
ACTTGCCAATGAATGGCTTTTTCTTCACGTTTCTTGAGGTAGATATTTAACTATATTCCATTTCAAACAAAAACAAAAAACAATTTCACTTAAAGTCAGTTACGAGACAATAAAACCTTTTAAAGTAAGTAATAAGGCTTTTGGAAGGC
>NW_018403318.1:367-490 GCF_002168275.2 Theobroma umbraticum | reverse complement strand
AAATATAGGCTTTTCTTGCCAATGAATGGCTTTTTCTTCAGGTTTCTCAAGGTAAACATTCAATTATTATTTATTTTAACCAAAAATGTAAAACAAATTCAACTTAAAATCAATTATGAGGTT
>NW_018403318.1:233-357 GCF_002168275.2 Theobroma umbraticum | reverse complement strand
TTAAAGCGGGTAATAAGGCTTTCAAAGGTAGGGGTGACTGTAAATGGACTTTTTCTACCAATAAATGGCTTCTTCTTCACATTTCTCGAGGTAGGTATTCAATTGTTATCTATTTTAACCAAAA
>NW_018403318.1:0-223 GCF_002168275.2 Theobroma umbraticum | reverse complement strand
ATTCAACTTAAAATCAATGACGAGGTTATAAAACCATTTAAAGCAAGCAATAAGGTTTTCAAAAGGGTGGGTGACAGTAAATGGACTTTTCTTGCCAGTGAATGGTTTTTTCTTCGTGTTTCCTAAGACAGACATTCAATTATTATTTGTTTTAACCAAAAATGAAAACAATTCAACATAAGGTCAATTATTAGATTACAAAACCATCTCGAGCGAGTAATAA
>NW_018403317.1:6332-6619 GCF_002168275.2 Theobroma umbraticum | reverse complement strand
AAAATTCAACTTAAAATCAATTATGAGGTTATACAACCATTTAAATTGAGTAATAAGGCTTTCGAAGGCGTGGGTGACTATAAATAGACTATTCCTGCCATTGAATGACTTATTTTTCACGTTTTTCAAGGTCGACATTTAATTATAATCTGTTTTAACCAAAAATGTAAAAACATTCGACTTAAAATCAATGATGAGGTTATAAAACCATTTCAAGCGAGCAATAAGGCTTTCAAAGGGGTGGGTGACAGTAAATGGACTTTTCTTGCCAGTGAATGGTATTTTCT
>NW_018403317.1:5692-5895 GCF_002168275.2 Theobroma umbraticum | reverse complement strand
GAGATAAGGCTTTCGAAGGTGTAGGTGATTATAAATAGACTTTACTTGCCAGTGAATGGTTTTTCTTCATGTATCTTGAGGTAGATATTTAATTATATTTGATTTTAAACAAAAACAAAAAACAATTCCACTTAAAGTCAGTTACGAGATATAAAACCATTTAAAGTAAGTAATAAGGCTTTTGGAAGGCATGAGTGACTATA
>NW_018403317.1:5507-5620 GCF_002168275.2 Theobroma umbraticum | reverse complement strand
TATTTTAACCAAAAATGTAAAAAAATTCAACTTAAAATCAATTATGAGGTTATGTAATCATTTAAAGCGTGTAATAAGGCTTTCGAAGGTGGGGGTGACTATAAATGGACTTC
>NW_018403317.1:5255-5407 GCF_002168275.2 Theobroma umbraticum | reverse complement strand
TTACTCAATTTAAATGGTTGTATAACCTCATAATTGATTTTAAGTTGAATTTTTGTGCATTCTTGGTTGAAACAGATAATAATTGAATGTTTACATCAAGAAACGTGAAAAAAGAGCTATTCATTGACAAGAAAAGCCTGTTTATAGTCACC
>NW_018403317.1:5106-5228 GCF_002168275.2 Theobroma umbraticum | reverse complement strand
TTTAAATGGTTTTATAATCTCATAATTAATTTTAAGTTGAATGTTTTTGCATTTCTGTTTAAAATAGCTAATAATTGAATGTTTACCTCAAGAAACGGAAAGAAAGAGCCATTCATTGACAA
>NW_018403317.1:4584-4870 GCF_002168275.2 Theobroma umbraticum | reverse complement strand
GAAGCAAAAGCCATTCATTGGCAGGAAAAGCCTATTTAGAGTCACCCATGACTCTAACAGCCTTATTACTCGCTCGAGATGGTTTTATAATCTAATCATTGACCTTATGTTGAATTCTTTTCATTTTTGGTTAAAACAAATAATAATTGAATGTCTGTATTGGGAAACATGAAGAAAAAACCATTCACTGGCAAGAAAAGTCCATTTGCTGTCACCCACCCCTTTAAAAGCCCTATTGCTCGCTTTAAAAGGTTTTATAACATCATAATTGATTTTAAGTTGAATT
>NW_018403317.1:4337-4574 GCF_002168275.2 Theobroma umbraticum | reverse complement strand
TTTGGTTAAAATAGATAACAATTGAATGCCTACCTCCAGAAATGTGAAGAAAAAGCCATTTATTGACAAGAAAAACCTTATTTATAGTCACTCAGGCCTCCAAAAGTTGATTACTAGCTTTAAATGGTTTTATAACCTTATCATTGATTTTAAGTTGAATTTTTTTACATTTTTGCCTAAAACAAATTATAATTATATGTCTACCTTGACAAACATGAAGAAAAAGTAATTCATTGG
>NW_018403317.1:4073-4237 GCF_002168275.2 Theobroma umbraticum | reverse complement strand
TTACTCAATTTAAATGGTTGTATAACCTCATAATTGATTTTAAGTTGAATTTTTTTGTATTCTTGGTTGAAACAGATAATAATTGAATGTTTACATCAAGAAACGTGAAGAAAGAGCTATTCATTGACAAGAAAAGCCTGTTTATAGTCACCCGCCCTTTGAAA
>NW_018403317.1:3936-4058 GCF_002168275.2 Theobroma umbraticum | reverse complement strand
TTTAAATGGTTTTATAATCTCATAATTAATTTTAAGTTGAATTTTTTTGCATTTCTGTTTAAAATAGATAATAATTGAATGTTTACCTCAAGAAACGGAAAGAAAGAGCCATTCATTGACAA
>NW_018403317.1:3428-3578 GCF_002168275.2 Theobroma umbraticum | reverse complement strand
GTAATCTAATAATTGACCTTAAGTTGAATTTTTTTCATTTTTGGTTAAAACAAAAAATAATTGAATGTCTGCCTTGGGAAACATGAAGAAAAAACCATTCATTGGCAAGAAAAGTCCATTTACAGGCACCCACGCCTTCGGAAGCCTTAT
>NW_018403317.1:3277-3349 GCF_002168275.2 Theobroma umbraticum | reverse complement strand
AATTGAATGCCTACCTTGAGAAATGTGAAGAGAAACTTTTTTATTGGCAAGAAAAGCCTTATTTATAGTCGT
>NW_018403317.1:3113-3267 GCF_002168275.2 Theobroma umbraticum | reverse complement strand
AAAAGCTTATTACTAGCTTTAAATAGTTTTATAACCTCCTCATTGGTTTTAAGTTAATTTTTTTGCATTTTTGGTTAAAATAAATTATAATTATATGTCGACCTTGACAAACATGAAGAAAAAGCAATTCATTGGTAGAAAAAGTCCATTTATA
>NW_018403317.1:2918-3099 GCF_002168275.2 Theobroma umbraticum | reverse complement strand
CGAAAGCCTTATTACCCGCTTTAAATGATTGCATAACCTCATAATTGATTTTAATTTGAATTGTTTTATATTTTTGGTTAAAATAGATAATAATTGAATATTTACCTTGAGAAATGTGAAGGAAGAGCCATTCATTGTCAAGAAAAGCCTATTTATAGTCACCCATGCCTTCCAAAAGCCT
>NW_018403317.1:2590-2908 GCF_002168275.2 Theobroma umbraticum | reverse complement strand
TTTAAATGGTTTTATAATCTCGTAACTGACTTTAAGTGGAATTATTTTTTGTTTTTATTTAAAATCAAATATAATTAAATATCTACCTCAAGAAACATGAAGAAAAAGCCATTCACTGGCAAGTAAAGTCTATTTGTAGTCACCCATACCTTCGAAAGCCTTATTTCTCGCTTTAAATGGTTTTATAATGTCATAATTAATTTTATCTTGAATTTTTTTACATTTTTGGTTAAAATAGATTATAATTAAATGTTTACCTTGAGTAACGTGAAGAAAAAGCCATTCATTTGCAAGACAAGTCCATTTATAGTCACCCGT
>NW_018403317.1:2400-2575 GCF_002168275.2 Theobroma umbraticum | reverse complement strand
ATTACTCGCTTTAAATGGTTTTATAATTTCATAATTGACTTTAAGTTGAATTTTATTTTTATTTTAGTTAAAATAGATTATAATTAATTGTCTACCTTGAGAAGCATGAAGAAAGAGCCATTCATTGACACGAAAAGACTATTTATAGTCACCCAAGCCTTCAAAAGCCTTATTA
>NW_018403317.1:2326-2390 GCF_002168275.2 Theobroma umbraticum | reverse complement strand
ATGGTTTTATAACCTCATAATTGATTTTGAGTTAAATTTGTTTTACATTTTTGATTAAAACAGA
>NW_018403317.1:2180-2316 GCF_002168275.2 Theobroma umbraticum | reverse complement strand
ATGTCTACCTTGAGAAACGTGAAAAAAAAGGCATTCATTGGCAAGAAAAACCTATTTAGAGTCACCCATGCCTTCAAAAGCCTAATTACTCACTTTATATGGTATTATAATATCATAATTGATTTTAACTTGATTT
>NW_018403317.1:2081-2170 GCF_002168275.2 Theobroma umbraticum | reverse complement strand
TTTTTGCTAAAACAGATTATAATTGAATGTCATTCTCTAGAAATGTGAAGAGAAAGCCATTCTTCGCTAGCAAGAAAAGTCCATTTATA
>NW_018403317.1:1911-2071 GCF_002168275.2 Theobroma umbraticum | reverse complement strand
CCTTCAACAGCCTTATTACTCGTTCGAGATGGTTTTGTAATCTAATAATTGACCTTAAGTTGAATTTATTTCATTTTTGGTTAAAACAAATAATAATTGAATATCTACTTCAAAAAACATGAAGCAAGAGGCATTCATTGGCAAGAAAAGCCTATTTAGA
>NW_018403317.1:1765-1901 GCF_002168275.2 Theobroma umbraticum | reverse complement strand
CCTTGAAAAGCCTTTTTACTCACTTTAAAAGGTTTTATAGTGTCATAATTGATTTTAACTTGAATTGTTTTACATTTTTTGGTAAAACAGATTATAATTAAATGTCATCCTCCAGAACCATGAAGAGAAAGCCATT
>NW_018403317.1:1535-1665 GCF_002168275.2 Theobroma umbraticum | reverse complement strand
TAACCAAAAATGTAAAAAAATTCAACTTAAAATCAATTATGATGTTATAAAACCGTTTAAAGCGAGTAATAAGGCGTTTGAAGGTATGGGCAACTATAACAAGACTTTTCTTGCCAATGAATGGCTTTTC
>NW_018403317.1:639-770 GCF_002168275.2 Theobroma umbraticum | reverse complement strand
CTTAAAATCAATTATGAGGTTATACAACCATTTAAAGCGATTAATAAGGCTTTCAAAGGCATGGGTGACTATAAGTAGACTTTTCCTGCCAATGAATGGCTTTTTCTTCACGTTTCTCAAGGTAGACATTT
>NW_018403317.1:294-457 GCF_002168275.2 Theobroma umbraticum | reverse complement strand
TGAATGGCTCTTTCTTCAGGTTTCTTGAGGTAGACAATTAATTATAATCTATTTAACAAAAATAAAAAAAGAATTCAACTTAAAGTCAACTATGAAATTATAAAACCATTTAAAGTAGGTAATAAGGATTTTGAAGGCACGAGTGACTATAAATGGACTTGTC
>NW_018403317.1:175-284 GCF_002168275.2 Theobroma umbraticum | reverse complement strand
ATGGCTTTACCTTCATGTTTCTCAAGGCAAACATTTAATTATAATCTATTTTAACCAAAAATGTAAAAAATTTAACTTAAAATTAATTACGAGATTATAAAACCATTTA
>NW_018403317.1:0-155 GCF_002168275.2 Theobroma umbraticum | reverse complement strand
GAGGGCATGGGTGACTATAAATAGACTTTACTTGCCAATGAATGGCTTTTTCTTTATGTTGCTTGAGGTAGATATTTAATTATATTCTATTTTAAACAAAAAAAAAACAATTCCACTTAAAGTCAGTTACAAGATTATGAAACCATTTAAAGTAA
>NW_018403316.1:901-1014 GCF_002168275.2 Theobroma umbraticum | reverse complement strand
ATTAGGTTATTTGGAGCCTATTTAAGGAGCCTTTTTCAGAGATTTTGGAGGGGACGCAGCAAGCAACTATTCTGAAGATTTGAAGCCAAGAAAACAAGAGAATTGGAAGGAGA
>NW_018403316.1:416-531 GCF_002168275.2 Theobroma umbraticum | reverse complement strand
TTCACATAAGGATATAGTGTTTTAGTTAAAATAGATATTTTTATAAGATGAGTCAGGAGAGCCTTATAAATAATTTAAGACTCTAGGTTAGCAATTCAACCCATTGAAATAAGTT
>NW_018403316.1:0-135 GCF_002168275.2 Theobroma umbraticum | reverse complement strand
TATACTTGCGTAGTAGAATTTTAACTGACACACAACAGCACATATCGGCTATTTTCATTCATTGCATTTTTAACTCCTAATTAGCATAATTGTTTCCCAATTATACTTAAAGCATCTTACCATCATTTCACATTG
>NW_018403315.1:1161-1417 GCF_002168275.2 Theobroma umbraticum | reverse complement strand
TCTTCCATTCCTTTAAAAGCCTTATTACTCGCTTTAAATGATTTTATAATCTCACAATTGATTTTATGTTCAATTTTTTTTATATTATTAGTAAAACAGACTATAATTAAGTGCCTGCCTCGAAAACATGTAGAGAAACCCATTTATTTAGAAGAAAAATCCATTTATATTCTCCTATTCCTTCGGAAGCCTTATTGCTCGCTTTAAATGCTTTTATAATCTCATAACCGATTTTATGTTCAATTTTTTTTATATT
>NW_018403315.1:1029-1151 GCF_002168275.2 Theobroma umbraticum | reverse complement strand
ACAAACTATAATTGAATGTCTACGTCAAGAAACGTGGAGAAAAAGATATTTATTGACAAGAAAAGTTCATTTACAATCACCGATTCTCTCAAAAGCCTTATTACCCATTTTAAATGGTTTAT
>NW_018403315.1:608-784 GCF_002168275.2 Theobroma umbraticum | reverse complement strand
AAACCTTATTACTCACTTTAAATGGTTTTATAATCTCAAAATTGATTTTCAGTTTAATTGTTTTTACTTTTTTGATTAAAACAGATTATAATTGAATGTCTACGTCAAGAATCATGAAAAACAAGGCATTCATTGACAAGAAAAATCTATTTATAGTCTCTCATTCCTTCAAAAGC
>NW_018403315.1:325-467 GCF_002168275.2 Theobroma umbraticum | reverse complement strand
AAGAAAAAGGTATTTATTGACAAAAATAGTATATTTATAGTCACTCATTTCTTCGAAAGCCATATTACCCATAATAAATTATTTTATTATTAATTTTATGTTCAATTTTTTTTTACAATTTTGGTTTAGACAGACTATAATT
>NW_018403315.1:0-120 GCF_002168275.2 Theobroma umbraticum | reverse complement strand
CATTTCAACAAAAGCCTTATTCCTCCCTTTAAATGGTTTTATAGTCTCATAATTGATTTTAGGTTGAATTTTATACATTTCTCATTAAAATCGACTATAATTCAATGCATGCCTTGGGAA
>NW_018403314.1:1386-1482 GCF_002168275.2 Theobroma umbraticum | reverse complement strand
TATAATTGAATGTCTACCTCAAGAAACATAAAGAAAAAGGCATTCATTGGCAAGGAAAGTCCATCTATAGTCACCCATTCCTTCAAAACCCTTATT
>NW_018403314.1:1275-1376 GCF_002168275.2 Theobroma umbraticum | reverse complement strand
AATGGTTTTATAATCTCAAATTTGATTTAACTTTGAATTCTTTATACACTTTTTGTTAAAATAGACTAGGATTGAATGTCGACCATGAGAAACATGAAGAA
>NW_018403314.1:0-1265 GCF_002168275.2 Theobroma umbraticum | reverse complement strand
ATTAGCAAGAAAAGTCCATTTATAGTCACCTATACCTTCAAAAGCGTTATTACTCACTTTAAATGGATTTGTAATATCGTAATTGATTTTAATTCGAATTCTTTATACATTTTTTGTTAAAATAGACTAGAATTGAATGTCTACCATGAGAAACATGAAGAAAAATGCATTCATTGGCAAGAGAAATCTATTTATAATTATCCATACCTTTAAAAGCCTTATTAGTCACTTTAAATGTTTTGATAATCTCAAAATTGATTTAAATTTGAATTCTTTGCACATTTTTAGTTAAAACAGACTAGAATTGAATATATACCATGAGAAACATGAAGAGAAAAGCATTCATTGGCAAGAAAAGTCCATTAATAGTCACCCATACCTTCAACAACATTATTACTCATTATAAATGGTTTTTAAATGCCATAATTGATTATAAGTTGAATTGTTTTTTAATTATTTTGTTAAACAGACTATATTTAAATGTCTACCTTGAGAAATGTAAAGAAAAAGGCATTCATTGGTAACAGAAGTCCATTTATTGTCACCCATTCCTTCAAAAGCCTGATTACACACTTTAAATGGTTTTATAATCTCAAAATTGATTTAAATTTGAATTCTTTGTAAATTTTTGGTTAAAATGGACTAGAATTGAATGTCTACCATGAGAAACATAAAGAAAAAAGTATTCATTGGCACGAAAAGTCCATTTATAGTCACCCATACCTTCAAAAGCATTATTACTCACTTTAAATGGATTTGTAATGCCGTAATTGATTTTAACTAGAATTGTTTTTATATTTTTTGTTAAACAGACTATAATTGAATGTCTACCTTGTGAAACGTCAAGAAAAAGGCATTCATTGGCGAGAGAAGTCGATTCATAGTCACCCATTCCTTCAAAAGCCTTATTACTCACTTTAAATGGCTTTGTAATCTTAAAATTGATTTAAATTTGAATTTTGTGTACATTTTTAGTTAAAACAGACTAGGATTGAATGTTTACCTTCAGAAACATAAAGCAAAAAGTATTTATTGGCAAGAAAAGTTCATTTATAGTCACCCATTTCTTCAAGAGCCTTTTTACTCACTTTAGATGGTTTTATAATCTCAAAATTGAGTTAAATTTGAATGTTTTGAACATTTTTGGTTAAAATAGACTAGAATTGAATGTCTACCATGAGAAACATGAAGAAAGAAGTATTTATTAGCAAGAAAAGTCTATTTATAGTCACCCAATGCTTCAAAAGCCTTATTAATCACATTAA
>NW_018403313.1:1458-1544 GCF_002168275.2 Theobroma umbraticum | reverse complement strand
ATGCAAACCAACACATCAAAAGACAGCTCAAACATAGCCATAATATTAACTATCGCTACAGCAAAGCAAACTAAATAAAAAACAGA
>NW_018403313.1:1342-1448 GCF_002168275.2 Theobroma umbraticum | reverse complement strand
TTATCAGAATAACATCTACTTGCTGCCACTATGCAAGTATTATTCCTCAACACCTATTTCCTTCTCAAATTTAGCCAAATTGGAGAGTTTGGACCTTTCTTACAAC
>NW_018403313.1:942-1077 GCF_002168275.2 Theobroma umbraticum | reverse complement strand
TCAACCCTTATTGGCGAAGGAGGTGGTTTTATTTAATTGAGAATTTTCTTTACTTCAGCTATTACTTTGTTGTCGATACTTTTGGCAAGTTGTCTACCAATTTCAATAATTAGTTGTCTTATACTTCTAAATTTG
>NW_018403313.1:586-788 GCF_002168275.2 Theobroma umbraticum | reverse complement strand
GATAATTGGAAAAACATTACAGCTCAAAAGTTTAAATATGAAAAGTTATCTTTTTATATTATAATTCAAAGATTATATCTTATGGAATGAATGGTTGTCTTTTCATAAGGTGATTATTGAAACAATACTTTAATCTAAGGATTATGTCTAGCAAAATGCAAAGGTATGTTTAAGACAAACAGGTGCCTTAATGAAAAGGCTT
>NW_018403313.1:0-160 GCF_002168275.2 Theobroma umbraticum | reverse complement strand
TTTGAGCTCTCTTGTGTTTTTCTCTTTTTGGCTGTGATCCAATCTCAACACATGGGAATATAAAATAGAACCCGTCTCTATATGCAAGAGGCGGTTAAAGGATTCTTTTATAGAGTGAATTGACCTACTTTATATCCAACAAAGATTATCAAATGTCTTG
>NW_018403312.1:1887-2014 GCF_002168275.2 Theobroma umbraticum | reverse complement strand
AATTGAATGTTTGCCTTAAGAAACATGACAAAAAAAGCATTTATTGGCAAGAAAAGTCTATTTATAGTCTCTTATTCCTTCAAAAGCCATGTTACATGTTTTAAATAGTTTTATAATCCCATAATTG
>NW_018403312.1:1463-1573 GCF_002168275.2 Theobroma umbraticum | reverse complement strand
TACTCGCTTTAAATGGTTTTATAATCTCATAATTGATTTTAGTTGAATTGTTTTATATTTTTCCTTAAAAAAGACTATACTTGAATGTCTGCCTTGAGAAACATGAAGAA
>NW_018403312.1:1319-1435 GCF_002168275.2 Theobroma umbraticum | reverse complement strand
CTCAAGAAACGTGAAGAAAAAAGCATTCATTGGCAAGAAAAGTCTATTTATAGTAATCCATTCCTTCAAAAGTCTTATTACTCGCGTTAAATGGTTTTATAATCTCATAATTGATT
>NW_018403312.1:1002-1157 GCF_002168275.2 Theobroma umbraticum | reverse complement strand
TTTTTGGTTAAAACAGACTATAATTGATTGTCTATCTAGAGAAACAGAAAGAAAAAGCATTCATTGGCAAGAAAAGTTCATTTATAGACACTCATTCCTTAGAAAACCTTATTACTCGCTTTAAATGGTTTTATAATCTCATAATTAATTTTAGT
>NW_018403312.1:634-765 GCF_002168275.2 Theobroma umbraticum | reverse complement strand
ATTCCTTCAAAAGCCTTATTACTCGCTTCAAATGGTTTTATAATCTAACAATTATTTTAAGTTGATTTTTTTTATATTTTTAGTTAAAATAGACTATAATTGATTGTCTATCTCGAGAAACATGAAGAAAA
>NW_018403312.1:432-553 GCF_002168275.2 Theobroma umbraticum | reverse complement strand
ATCTCATAATTGATTTTAGTTGAATTTTTTTCATTTTTTATTAAAAAAGACTATACTTGAATGTTTGCCTTCAGAAACATGAAGAAAAAAGCATTCAATGGCAAGAAAAGTCCATTTATAG
>NW_018403312.1:0-166 GCF_002168275.2 Theobroma umbraticum | reverse complement strand
ATCTCAAGAAACATAAAGAAAAAAGCATTCATTGAAAAGAAAAGTCCATTTATACTCACCCATTCCTTCGAAAGCCTTATTACTCGCTTTAAATAGTTTTCCAATCTCATAATTGATTTTAAGTTGAATATTTAGATTTTTCATTAAAACAGACTATAATTAAGTG
>NW_018403311.1:2021-2180 GCF_002168275.2 Theobroma umbraticum | reverse complement strand
GATGGCTTTTGCTTCATGTCTCTTAATGCAAACATCAAATTATGATCTCTTTTTGCCAAATTATAAAAAAATTCAATTAAAAATTATTTAAAAGGTTATTAATCTACTTAAAGTAAGGAATAAGGCTTTCGAAGATATAATTGACTATAAATGGACTTT
>NW_018403311.1:1727-1878 GCF_002168275.2 Theobroma umbraticum | reverse complement strand
TTTTTTCTTCACGTTTCTCTATGCAAACATCAAATTATGATCCGTTTTAACCAAGATTAAAAGAAATTCAATTTTAAAATCATTTATTAGATTATAAAACTATTTAAAGCGATTAACTAAGCTTTTTTAAGGCTTGAATGACTATAAATGA
>NW_018403311.1:1623-1717 GCF_002168275.2 Theobroma umbraticum | reverse complement strand
CAAATGGATGGCTTTTGCATCATATTTCCCAATGCAAACATTAAATTATGATTTATTTTAACCAAAAATATAAAAAAATTAATTTAAAGTAAAT
>NW_018403311.1:1453-1544 GCF_002168275.2 Theobroma umbraticum | reverse complement strand
ATGGATAGCTTTTGCTTCATGTTTCCCAATGTAAACATCAAATTTTGATCTGTTTTAACCCAAATGTAAAAGCAATTCAATTCAAAATCAT
>NW_018403311.1:1328-1443 GCF_002168275.2 Theobroma umbraticum | reverse complement strand
ATAAATCCATTAAAAGCGAGTAACAAGGCTTTTGAAGGTATGAATGACTACCAATGGACTTTTCTTATCAATGAATAGCTTTCACTTCATGTTTCCTAATGCAAACATTCAATTC
>NW_018403311.1:422-556 GCF_002168275.2 Theobroma umbraticum | reverse complement strand
AAAAAAAATTTAATTCAAAATCATTAAAAAGGTTATAAATCCTTTTAAAGAGAGAAACAAGGCTTTTGATGATATAAGTGACTACAAATGGACTTTTCTCATCAATGGAGGGCTTTTGCTTCACGTTTCTTGAT
>NW_018403311.1:124-214 GCF_002168275.2 Theobroma umbraticum | reverse complement strand
CCTTTTAATGGGTGGCTTTTGCTTTGCAATTCCTGATGCAAACATCAAATTATGTTCTATTTTTATAAAAAGTGAAAAATATACAATTCA
>NW_018403311.1:0-114 GCF_002168275.2 Theobroma umbraticum | reverse complement strand
ACATCAGATTATGATATGTTTTAACCAAAAAATGTAAAAAAGAAATTCAATTCAAAATATTATGGAAAGTTATATATGCACTTAAAGTGAGTAACAACGCTTTCGAAGTGATGA
>NW_018403310.1:1758-1889 GCF_002168275.2 Theobroma umbraticum | reverse complement strand
ATAATCTCAAAATTAATTTAAATTTGAATTCTTTGTACATTTTTACTTAAAACAGATTCTAATTGAATTTCAACCTCAAGAAACATGAAGAAAATGGCATTCATTGGCAAGATAAGGCCATTTATAGTCAC
>NW_018403310.1:1398-1737 GCF_002168275.2 Theobroma umbraticum | reverse complement strand
TACTCACTTTAAATAGTTTTATAATCTCATAATTGATTTTAGGATGAACTTTTTTACTTTTTGGCTAGAACAGATTGTAATTCAATGTCTCGCTTGAGAAACATGAAGAGAAAGGCATTCATTGGTAAGAAAAGTCTATTTCTAGTCACCCATTCCTTTAAAAGCCTTATTACTCACTTAAAATGGTTTTATATTCTCAAAATTGAATTAAATTTGAATTCTTTGCACACTTTAGTTAAAACAGATTATAATTGAATGTACACCTCAAGAAACGTAGAGAAAAAAGAATTCATTGGTAAGAGAAGTCCATTTATAGTCACCCATTCCTTCAAAAGCCTT
>NW_018403310.1:530-1049 GCF_002168275.2 Theobroma umbraticum | reverse complement strand
TAAATAGTTTTATAATCTCATAATTGATTTTAGGTTGAATTGTTTTACGTTTTTAGTAAGAACGGATTATAATTGAATGTTTGCCGTGGGAAACGTGAAGAAAAGGTATTCATCGATAAAAAAGGTCTATTTATAGCCAGCCATTCCCTCAAAGGCCTTATTGCTCACTTTAAATAGTTTTATAGTCTCAAAATTGATTTTAGGTTGAACTTTTGGACCTTTTTTGTTAGAATTGATTATAATTGAATGTCTATCTTCGGAAACATGAAGAAAAAGGTATTCATTGGCAAGAAAAGTTCATTTATAGTCACCAATTCCTTAAAAAGCATTATTACTTACTTGAAATGGTTTTATAATCTTAAATTTGATTTTAATCCCAATTTTTTTTACATTTTTTGTTAAAATAGTTTATAATTGAATGTCTACCTCAAGAAATGTAGAGAAAAAGGCATTAATTGACAAGAAAGGTCTATTTATAGCCATCCATTACTTCAAAAGCCTTATTACTCACTTTAAATG
>NW_018403310.1:392-520 GCF_002168275.2 Theobroma umbraticum | reverse complement strand
CTCAAAATTGATTTTAAGTTCAAATTTTTTTACATTTTTGCTTAAAACATATTATAATTGAATATCTACCTCAACAAACATGAAGAAAAAGACATTCATTGGCAAGAAAAGTTCATTTATAGTTACCC
>NW_018403310.1:0-213 GCF_002168275.2 Theobroma umbraticum | reverse complement strand
AAGGTCCATTTATAGTCACCCATTCCTTCAAAGGCCTTATTACTCACTGTAAATGATTTTATAGTTTCATAATTGATTTTAGGTTGAACTTTTTGACGTTTTTGGTTAGAATAGATTATAATTGAATCGCTGCCTTGGGAAATATGAAGGAAAAGGTATTCATTGCCAAGAAAAGTTCATTTATAGTCACTCATTCCTTCAAAAGCCTTATTA
>NW_018403309.1:2663-2843 GCF_002168275.2 Theobroma umbraticum | reverse complement strand
AAGTCCATTTATAGTCACCCATTCCTCCAAAAGCCTTATTACTCACTTTAAATGCTTTCATATTCTCAAAATTGATTTAAATTTGAATTCTTTGTACATTTTTTGTTAAAACAGAATAAAATTGATTGTCTACCTTGAGAAACATGAGGAAAAAAGCATTCATTGACAAGAAAAGTCTAT
>NW_018403309.1:2328-2489 GCF_002168275.2 Theobroma umbraticum | reverse complement strand
CATAATTGATTTTAAGTTAAATTGTTTTTTATATTTTTGGTTAAACAAACTCTAATTGAATGCCTACCTTGAGAAATATAAAGAAAAAGACATTCATTGGCAAGAGAAGTCCATTTACAGTCACTCACTACTTCAAGAGCCTTATTACGCACTTTAAATGG
>NW_018403309.1:2193-2318 GCF_002168275.2 Theobroma umbraticum | reverse complement strand
TTAAAATTGATTTAAATTTGAATTTTTCGCACATTTTTGGTTAAAATATACTAAATTGAATCTATACCATGAGAAACATGAAGAAAAATGTATTCATTGGCAAGAAAAGTCCATTTATAGTCACC
>NW_018403309.1:1948-2175 GCF_002168275.2 Theobroma umbraticum | reverse complement strand
ATTACTCAGTTTAAATAGTTTTATAATCTCAAAATTAATTTAAATTTGAATGTTGTGTACATTTTTTGTTAAAATAGACTAGAATTGAATCTATACCATGAGAAAGATGAAGAAAAAAGTATTCATTGATGAAAAAAGTCTATTTATAGTCACCCATTGCTTCAAATGCCTTATTAATCACTTTAGATGATGTTATAATCTCAAAATTGATTTTAAGTTCAATTTTT
>NW_018403309.1:1812-1938 GCF_002168275.2 Theobroma umbraticum | reverse complement strand
TAGTTAAAACATATTATAATTGAATGTCTACCCTGAGAAACATAAAAAAGAGATCATTCATTTGTAAGAGAAGTACATTTATAGTCACCCACTCCTTCAAAAGCCTTATTACTCACTTTAAATGGT
>NW_018403309.1:1598-1802 GCF_002168275.2 Theobroma umbraticum | reverse complement strand
CAAAATTGATTTAAATTTGAATGTTTTGTACATTTTTTGTTAAAATACACAAGAATTGAATCTATACCATGAGAAACATGAAGAAAAAAATATTCATTGGCGAAAAAAGTCTATTTATAGTCACCCATTGCTTTAAATGCCTTATTAATCACTTTAGATGGTTTTACAATCTCAAAATTGATTTTAAGTTCAAATTTTTTTTCT
>NW_018403309.1:1220-1324 GCF_002168275.2 Theobroma umbraticum | reverse complement strand
TTCTTTGCACATTTTTTGTTAAAACAGACTAGGATTGAATGTCTACCTGAAGAAACATAAAGAAAAAAGTATTCATTGGTAAGAAAAGTCCATTTATAGTCACC
>NW_018403309.1:812-1209 GCF_002168275.2 Theobroma umbraticum | reverse complement strand
GAGCCTTATTACTTAGTTTAAATGGTTTTATAATCTCAAAATTGATTTAAATTTAAATGTTTTCTACATTTTTGGTAAAAATACACTACAATTGAATCTATACCATGAGAAACATTAATAAAAAATTATTTATTGGTAAAAAAAGTCTATTTATATTCGCCCATTGCTTCAAAAGCCTTATTAATCACTTTAGATAGTTTGATAATTTCAAAATTGATTTTAAGTTAAAATGTTTTTACTTTTCTGGCTAAAACATATTATAATTGAACGTATACTCTGAGGAACATAAAGAAGAGATCATTCATTTGCAAGAGAAGTCCATTTATAGTCACCCACTCCTTCTAAAGCCTTATTACTCACTTTAAATGGTTTCATAATCTCAAAATTGATTTAAATT
>NW_018403309.1:250-540 GCF_002168275.2 Theobroma umbraticum | reverse complement strand
ATGGTTTTATAATCTCAAAATTGATTTAAATTTAAATTCTTTGTACATTTTGGTTAAAACAGACTAGGATTGAATGTTTACCTTCAAAAACATGAAGAAAAAAGTTTTCATTGGCCAGAAAAGTAAATTTATAGTCACCAATACCTTTAAAAATCTTATTACTCGCTTTAAATGGTTTTATAATCCCAAAATTGATTAAAATTTGAATTCTTTGTATATTTTTAGTTAAAACAGACTAGAATTGATTGTCTACCTTAAGAAACATGAAGAAAAAAGTATTCATTGGCAAG
>NW_018403309.1:118-240 GCF_002168275.2 Theobroma umbraticum | reverse complement strand
TTATAGTCACCCATACCTTCAAAAGCCTTATTATTCGTTTTAAATAGTTTTAAAATCTCAAAATTGGCTTAAATTTGATTCTTTGTACATTTTTGGCTAAAACAGACTAGAATTGAATGTCT
>NW_018403309.1:0-108 GCF_002168275.2 Theobroma umbraticum | reverse complement strand
ACATGAAGAAAAAAGCATTCATTGGCAAGAAAAATCCATTTATAACAACCCGTACCTTTAAAAGCCTTATTACTCACTTTAAATGGTTTTGTAATGTCATAATTGATT
>NW_018403308.1:24785-24916 GCF_002168275.2 Theobroma umbraticum | reverse complement strand
ATACTATAATTGAATGTATACTTCGAGAAACGTGAAGAACAATACATTCATTGGCAGGAAAAGTTCATTTATAGTCACCAATTTCTTCCAAAGCTTTATTACTCGCTTTAAATTGTTTTATAATCACATAA
>NW_018403308.1:24660-24775 GCF_002168275.2 Theobroma umbraticum | reverse complement strand
ATTGAATTTTTTTACCTTTTTGATAGAAACAGACAATAATTGAATATCCACTTTGAGGAACGTGAGGAAAAACATATTCATTGGCAAGAAAAGTCCATTTATAGTCACCCATTCC
>NW_018403308.1:24455-24613 GCF_002168275.2 Theobroma umbraticum | reverse complement strand
TTTTGGTTAAAACAGACTATAATTGAATGTCTACCTCAAGAAACGTGAAGAAATGACATTCATTGGCAAGAAAAGTCAATCTATAGTCACCCATTTCTTCAAAGGCCTTATTACTCGCTTTAAAAGATTTTATAAACTCATAAATGATTTTAAGTAGA
>NW_018403308.1:24221-24430 GCF_002168275.2 Theobroma umbraticum | reverse complement strand
AAAGCCATTCATTAAGAAGAAAAATCCATTTATAGCCACCTATTCTTTCAAAAATATTGTTACTCGCTTTACATTATTTTATAATCTCATAATTGATTTTAAGTTAATTTTTTTATATTTTTGGGTAAAATAGACTATAACTGAATATCTACCTCTAGAAACATGAAGAAAAAGGCACTCATTGGCAATAAAAGTCCACTTATAGTCAC
>NW_018403308.1:23749-23873 GCF_002168275.2 Theobroma umbraticum | reverse complement strand
TGAATGTCTGTCTTAGAAAACGTATAGAAAAAGCCATTCAATGAGAAGAAAAGTTCATCTATAGTCACCCATTCCTTCAAAAGTTTTATTACTCGCTTTAAATTGGTTTATAATCTCATAAGTG
>NW_018403308.1:23488-23737 GCF_002168275.2 Theobroma umbraticum | reverse complement strand
ATTTTTTTATATTTTTGGCTAAAACAGAGTATAATTGAATGTATACAGCAAGAAACGTGAAGAAAAAGGCATTCATTGGCAAGCAAAGTCTACCTATAGTCACCCATTTCTTCAAAAGCCTTATTGCTCGCTTTAAATGGTTTTATAAACTAATAAACGATTTTAAGCTGAATTGTTTTACATATTTCAATAAAACAAACTATAATTGAATGCTTTCCTGGAGAACCATGGAAAAAAAGCCATTCATTA
>NW_018403308.1:23111-23262 GCF_002168275.2 Theobroma umbraticum | reverse complement strand
TTATTCCTCACTTTAAATAGTTTTATAATATCCAAATTGATTTTAAGTTGAATTTTTTTTACATTTTTCATTAAAACATACTATAATTAAATGTTATTGTCAGGAAACATGTAGAAACAACCATTCAATGAGAAAAAAAGTTCATTTATAG
>NW_018403308.1:22456-22617 GCF_002168275.2 Theobroma umbraticum | reverse complement strand
TTCATTAAAACAGACTATAATTAAATCATTGCCTTGAGAAATATTTAGAATAAATCATTCATTGGGAAGAAAAGTCTATTTAGAGTCACTCAGTCCTTCAAAAGCCTTATTAGTCCTTTAAATTGTTTTATAATCTCATAATTGATTTTAAGTTGAGTTTT
>NW_018403308.1:22026-22174 GCF_002168275.2 Theobroma umbraticum | reverse complement strand
TTGAAGTTTTTTACATTTGTGGTTAAAACAGACTATAATTGAATGTTTACCTCAGGAAATGTGAAGAAAAAGACATTCATTGACAAGAAAAGTCAATTCATAGTCACTCATTCCTTCAAAAGCCTTATTACTCGCTTTAAATGGTTTT
>NW_018403308.1:21572-21692 GCF_002168275.2 Theobroma umbraticum | reverse complement strand
CATAATTAATTTTAAGTTGAATTGTTTTACATTTTTTGTTAAAACAGACTATAAGTGAATGTCTGCTTTAGAAAACGTATACAAAAAGTCATTCAATGAGAAGAAAAGTCCATTTATAGT
>NW_018403308.1:21161-21335 GCF_002168275.2 Theobroma umbraticum | reverse complement strand
AAGCTTTATTACTCGCTTTAAATTGCTTTATAATCTCATAAGTGATTTTAAGTTAAATGTTTTTACATTTTTGGCTAAAACAGACTATAATTGAATGTCTATCTCAAGAAACGTGAAGAAAAAGACATTAATTGGCAAGAAAAGTCTACCTATAGTCACCCATTTCTCCAAAAG
>NW_018403308.1:20924-21072 GCF_002168275.2 Theobroma umbraticum | reverse complement strand
AGTCCATTTATAGTCACCTATTCCTTCAAAAACCTTATTACTCACTTTAAATGGCTTTATAATCTCATAAGTGATTTTAAGTTAAATACTTTTACATTTTTCATTAAAACAGACTATAATTGAATGTTTACCTCAAGAAACGTGTAGA
>NW_018403308.1:20500-20730 GCF_002168275.2 Theobroma umbraticum | reverse complement strand
ACTCGCTTTAAATAATTTTAAAAACTCATAATTAATTTTATGGTGAATTGTTTTGCATTTTTCATTAAAACAGACTATAAGTGAATGTCTATCTTAGAAAACGTATAGAAAAAGCCATTCAATCAGAAGAAAAGTCCGTCTATAGTCACCCATTCCTTCAAAAGCCCTATTACTCACTTTAAATTATTATATAATCTCATAATTGATTTTAAGTTGAATTTTTTTACATT
>NW_018403308.1:20295-20400 GCF_002168275.2 Theobroma umbraticum | reverse complement strand
TTTATATTTTTCATTAAAACAGACTATAATTGAATGTTTACCTCGAGAAACATGTATGATAAACCATTCATTGAGAAGTCCATTTAGAGTCACCCATTCCTTCAA
>NW_018403308.1:20159-20285 GCF_002168275.2 Theobroma umbraticum | reverse complement strand
ACGCGCTTTAAATTATTTTATAATCTCATAATTGATTTTAAGTTTTATTTTTTTTAGTTAAAATAGACTATTATTAAATCTATACCTCGAGAAACGTGAGAAAAAAGACATTCATTGGCATAAAAA
>NW_018403308.1:20009-20133 GCF_002168275.2 Theobroma umbraticum | reverse complement strand
AAAAGCCTTATTACTCGCTTTAAATAATTTTATAAACTCATAATTAATTTTAAGGTGAATTGTTTTGCATTTTTATTAAAACAGACTATAAGTGAATGTCTGTCTTAGAAAACGTATAGAAAAA
>NW_018403308.1:19913-19999 GCF_002168275.2 Theobroma umbraticum | reverse complement strand
AGAAGAAAAGTCCATCTATAGTCACCCATTCCTTCAAAAGCCCTATTACTTGTTTTAAATTATTATATAATCTCATAATAGATTTT
>NW_018403308.1:19831-19903 GCF_002168275.2 Theobroma umbraticum | reverse complement strand
TTTTTACATTTTTGGTTAAAAAAGACTTTAATTTAACGCCTGGCTCTAGAAACTTGTAGAAAAAGTCATTCA
>NW_018403308.1:19632-19821 GCF_002168275.2 Theobroma umbraticum | reverse complement strand
AAGTCCATTTATAGTCATCTATTTCTTCAAAAGCCTTATTACTAGCTATAAAATTTTTTATAATCTCATAATTAATTTTAAGTTAAATTTCTTTACAGTTTTAGATAAAACGGACAATAATTAAATGTCCATTTCAAGGAACGTGAAGAAAAACATATTCATTGGTAAGAAAAGTCCATTTATAGTCAC
>NW_018403308.1:19514-19617 GCF_002168275.2 Theobroma umbraticum | reverse complement strand
CCTTATTACTCACTTTAAATTATTATATAATCTCATAATTGATTTTAAGTTGAACTTTTTTACGTTTTTAGTTAAAACAGACTATAATTGAATGTCTACCTCA
>NW_018403308.1:19252-19504 GCF_002168275.2 Theobroma umbraticum | reverse complement strand
AGAAAAGACATTCATTGGCAAGAAAAGTCTATCTATAGACACCCATTTCTTCAAAAGCCTTATTACTCGCTTTAAATGATGTTATAAACTCATAAATGATTTTAAGTTAAATTTTTTTACTTTTTTTATTAAAACAGACTATAAGTGAATGTCTATCTCAGAAAACGTATAGAAAAGCCATTCAATGAGAAGAAAAGTCAATCTATAGTCACCCATTCCTTCAAAAGCCTTATTACTCGCTTTAAATTATTA
>NW_018403308.1:18965-19242 GCF_002168275.2 Theobroma umbraticum | reverse complement strand
TAATTGATTTTAAGTTGAATTTTTTTACATTTTTAGTTAAAACTGACTATAAGTTAACGCCTGACCCGAGAAACATTTAGAAAAAGTTATTCATTGAGAAGAAAAGTCCATTTGTAGTCATCTATTCTTTCAAAAGCCTTATTACTCTATTTAAATTGTTTTATAATCTCATAATAAATTTTAAGTTGAATTTTTTTACATATTTAGACAAAACAGACAATAATTGAATGTCCAGTTCCAAGAATGTGAAGAAAACACATTCATTGGTAAGAAAAGT
>NW_018403308.1:18635-18713 GCF_002168275.2 Theobroma umbraticum | reverse complement strand
TATAGTCACCCATTTCTTCAAAAGCCTTATTACTCGCTTTAAATAATTTTATAAACTCATAAATAATTTTAAGTTGAA
>NW_018403308.1:18441-18625 GCF_002168275.2 Theobroma umbraticum | reverse complement strand
TTTTTCATTAAAACAGACTATAATTGAGTACTTGTCTGGAGAACCATAGAGAAAAAGCCATTTATTAAGAAGAAAAGTCCATTTATAGTTACCTATTCCTTCAAAAACCTTATTACTCGCTTTAAATTGTTTTATCATCTTATAATTGATTTTAAGTTAATTTGTTTTACATTTTTGACTAAAA
>NW_018403308.1:18171-18341 GCF_002168275.2 Theobroma umbraticum | reverse complement strand
AATGCCTTTTTCTTCATGTTTCTAGAGGTACACATGCAATTATAGTCTATTTTACTCAAAAATGTAAAAAAAATTAACCTAAAATCAATTATAAGATGATAAACCAATTTAAAGCTAGTAATAAGGTTTTTGAAGGAATAGGTGACTATAAATGGACTTTTATTCTTAAT
>NW_018403308.1:17757-17887 GCF_002168275.2 Theobroma umbraticum | reverse complement strand
GGTAGACATGCAATTATAGTCTGTTTTAACCAAAAATATAAAAAAATTTAACTTTAAATCAATTGTGAGATTATATAATAATTTAAAGTGAGTAATAAGGCTTTTGAAGGAATGAGAGACTATAAATGGA
>NW_018403308.1:17580-17733 GCF_002168275.2 Theobroma umbraticum | reverse complement strand
TTCTTCACGTTCCTTGAAGTGGACATTCAATTATTGCCTGTTTTATCTAAAACTATCAAAAAGTTCAACTTAAAATTAATTATGAGATTATAAAACAACTTAAAGCGAGTAATAAGGCTTTTGAAGAAATGGATGACTATAAATGGACTTTTC
>NW_018403308.1:17231-17351 GCF_002168275.2 Theobroma umbraticum | reverse complement strand
GGCTTTTTCTATACGTTTTCTAAGACAGACATTCACTTCTAATCTGTTTTAATGTAAAATGTAAAACAATTCAACTGAAAATTAATTATGAGTTTGTAAAATCATTTAAAGCGAGTAATA
>NW_018403308.1:17076-17221 GCF_002168275.2 Theobroma umbraticum | reverse complement strand
GTTTCTCGAGGTATAGATTTAATTATAGTCCATTTTAACTAAAAAAAATATAACTTAAAATCAATTATGAGATTATAAAATAATTTAAAGTGCGTAATAAGGGTTTTGAAGGAATGGGTGACTCTAAATGGATTTCTCAATGAAT
>NW_018403308.1:16850-17025 GCF_002168275.2 Theobroma umbraticum | reverse complement strand
GTGACTATAAATGGACTTTTCTTGCCAATGAATGCCTTTTTCTTCACGATTCTTAAGGTAGACATTCATTATAGTCTGTTTTAACGACAAATGTAAAAAATTCAATTTAAAATCAATTATAAGATTTTAAAACAATTTAAAGCGAGTAATAGGGCTTTTGAAGGAATGGGCGTCT
>NW_018403308.1:16463-16620 GCF_002168275.2 Theobroma umbraticum | reverse complement strand
CTTCTCAATGAATGGCTTATTCTAAACATTTCTCGAGGCAAGCATTCAATTATAATCTGTTTTAATGAAAAATGTAAAAATATTTAACTCGAAATCAATTTTGAGATTATAAAATAATTTAGAGCGAGTAATAAGGGTTTTGAAGGAATGGGTTCCT
>NW_018403308.1:16358-16453 GCF_002168275.2 Theobroma umbraticum | reverse complement strand
TTCTCAATCAATGGCTTATTCTACACGTTTCTCAAGGTAAGCATTCAATTATAGTCTATTTTATTGAAAAATGTAAAAAAATTTAACCTGAAATC
>NW_018403308.1:16125-16258 GCF_002168275.2 Theobroma umbraticum | reverse complement strand
ATAAGGCTTTTGAAGGAATGGATAACTATAAATGGACTTTTCTTCTCAATTAATAACTTTTTCTTCGCATTTCTCACGCCAGGCGTTAAATTATAGTCTGTTTTAACCAAAAATTTTAAAAAATTCAACTTAA
>NW_018403308.1:15937-16115 GCF_002168275.2 Theobroma umbraticum | reverse complement strand
GAGATTATATAATAATTTAAAGCGAGTAATAAGGCTTTTAAAGGGATGGGTGACTATAGATGGACTTTTTTCTCATTGAATGGCTTTTTCTATACGTTTTCTAAGATAGACATTCACTTATAGACTGTTTTAATGAAAAATGTAAAACAATTCAACTTAAAATTAATTATGAGTTTAT
>NW_018403308.1:15804-15908 GCF_002168275.2 Theobroma umbraticum | reverse complement strand
TTGAAGGAATGGGTGACTATAAATAGACTTTTTATGCCAATGAATGTCTTTTTTTCTCACGTTTCTCGAAATATAGATTTAATTATAGTCCATTTTAACTAAAA
>NW_018403308.1:15659-15794 GCF_002168275.2 Theobroma umbraticum | reverse complement strand
ATAACTTAAAATCAATTATGAGATTATAAAACAATTTAATGCGTGTAATAAGGGTTTTGAAGGAATGGGTGACTCTAAATAGACTTCTCAATGAATGGCTTATTCTACACGTTTCTCGAGGTAAACATTCAATTA
>NW_018403308.1:15239-15417 GCF_002168275.2 Theobroma umbraticum | reverse complement strand
TCTGTTTTAACCACAAATGTAAGAAATTCAATTTAAAATCAATTATGAGATTTTTAAACAATTTAAAGCGAGTTATAGGGCTTTTGAAGGAATGGGTGTCTATAAAAGAACTTTTCTTGCCAAGGAATTTGTTTTTCTTCACGTTTCTCAAAGTAGACATTCAATTATAGTCTATTTT
>NW_018403308.1:14839-15184 GCF_002168275.2 Theobroma umbraticum | reverse complement strand
CAATTATGAGATTATAAAATAATTTAAAGTGAGTAATAAGGCTTTTGAAGGACTAAGTGACTCTAAATGGACTTTTCTTCTCAATGAATGGCTTATTCTAAACATTTCTGGAGGCAAGCATTCAATTATAGTCTGTTTTAATGAAAAATATAAAAATATTTAACTCAGAATCAATTTTGAGATTATAAAATAATTTAAAGCGAGTAATAAGGGTTTTGAAAGAATAGGTGCCTATAAATGGACTTCTCAATCAATGGCTTATTCTACATGTTTCTCTAAGTAAACATTCAATTATAGTCTATTTTTTTGAAAAATGTAAAAAAATTTAACCTGAAATCAATTTTG
>NW_018403308.1:14707-14829 GCF_002168275.2 Theobroma umbraticum | reverse complement strand
ACAATTTAAAGCGAGTAAGAAGACTTTTAAAGAAATGGCTGACTATAAATAGACTTTTCATGCAAATAAATGTCTTTTTCCTCACGTTTTCGAGGTATAGATTTAATTATAGTCTATTTAAA
>NW_018403308.1:14519-14607 GCF_002168275.2 Theobroma umbraticum | reverse complement strand
TTTTTCATTAAAACAGACTATAATTGAATACTTGCCTAGAGAACCATGGAGAAAGAGCTATTCATTAAGAAGAAATGTTCATTTATAG
>NW_018403308.1:14304-14509 GCF_002168275.2 Theobroma umbraticum | reverse complement strand
CTTCAGAAGCCTTATTACTCGCTTTAAATTTTTTTATAAATTCATAATTTATTTTAAATTGAATCTTTTTACATTTGTGGTTAAAACAGACTATAATTGAATGTTAACTTCAAGAAATGTGAAGAAAAAGGCATTCATTGGCAAGAAAAGCCCATTTATAGTTACTCATTCCTTCAAAAGCCTTATTACTCGCTTTAAATGGTTT
>NW_018403308.1:13684-13877 GCF_002168275.2 Theobroma umbraticum | reverse complement strand
ACAGACTATAAGTGAATGTCTGTCTTAGAAAACATATAGAAAAAGTCATTCAATGAGAAAAAAAGTCCATCTATAGTCACTCATTCCTTCAAAAGCTTTATTACTCGTTTTAAATTATTATATAATGTCATAATTAATTTTAGGTTGAACTTTTTTACATTTTTAGTTAAAACAGACTATAATTGAAAGTCTA
>NW_018403308.1:13523-13674 GCF_002168275.2 Theobroma umbraticum | reverse complement strand
CGTGAAGAAAAGACATTCATTGGCAAGAAAAGTCTATCTATAGTCACCAATTTCTTCAAAAGCCTTATTACTCGCTTTAAATGATTTTTTAGACTAATAAATGATTTTGTAGACTCATAAATGATTTTAAGTTGAATTGTTTTACATTTTT
>NW_018403308.1:13385-13513 GCF_002168275.2 Theobroma umbraticum | reverse complement strand
GACTATAATTGAATACTTGCCTAGAGAACCATGGAGAAAAAGCTATTCATTAAGAAGAAATGTTCATTTATAGACACTCATTCCTTCAGAAGCCTTATTACTCGCTTTAAATTCTTTTATAATCTCAT
>NW_018403308.1:13240-13375 GCF_002168275.2 Theobroma umbraticum | reverse complement strand
AAATTGAATTTTTTTACATTTGTGGTTAAAACAGACTATAATTGAATGTCCACTTCAAGAAACGTGAAGAAAAAGGCATTTATTGACAAGAAAAGTCCATTTATAGTTACTCATTCCTTCAAAAGCCTTATTACT
>NW_018403308.1:12667-12791 GCF_002168275.2 Theobroma umbraticum | reverse complement strand
ATAATTAATTTTAAGTTGAATTGTTTTCCATTTTTCATTAAAACAGACTATAAGTGAATGTCTGTCTTAGAAAACGTATAAAAAAAGTCATTCAATGAGAAAAAAAGTCCATCTATAGTCACCC
>NW_018403308.1:12499-12657 GCF_002168275.2 Theobroma umbraticum | reverse complement strand
AAGCTTTATTACTCGCTTTAAATTATTATATAATCTCATAAATGATTTTAAGTTGAATTCTTTTATATTTTTGGTTAAAACAGACTATAATTTCATGCCTGGCGCGAGAAATGTGTAGAAAAAGTTATTAATTGAGAAGAAAAGTCCATTTATACTCA
>NW_018403308.1:12367-12488 GCF_002168275.2 Theobroma umbraticum | reverse complement strand
AAAACCCTTATTACTCGCTTTAAATTATTTTTTAATCTCATAATTAATTTTAAGAGGAATTTTTTTCCATTTTTAGATAAAACAGACAATAATTGAATGTCCACTACGAGGAACGTGAAGA
>NW_018403308.1:12147-12267 GCF_002168275.2 Theobroma umbraticum | reverse complement strand
AAACCTTATTACTCGCTTTAAATGATTTTATAAACTCATAATTAATTTTAAGTTCAATTGTTTTTCATTTTTCATTAAAACAGACTATAAGTGAATGTCTGTCTTAGAAAACATATAGAA
>NW_018403308.1:11985-12116 GCF_002168275.2 Theobroma umbraticum | reverse complement strand
ATAGTCACCCATTCCTTCAAAAGCTTTATTACTCGCTTTAAATTATTATATAATGTCATAATTAATTTTAGGTTGATTTTTTTTACATTTTTAGTTAAAACAGACTATAATTGAAAGTCTACCTCAAGAAA
>NW_018403308.1:11470-11591 GCF_002168275.2 Theobroma umbraticum | reverse complement strand
ATTTTAAATTGAATTTCTTACATTTGTGGTTAAAACAGACTATAATTGAATGTCAACTTCAAGAAACGTGAAGAAAAAGGCATTCATTGGAAAGAAAAGTCCATTTATAGTTACTCATTCC
>NW_018403308.1:11166-11276 GCF_002168275.2 Theobroma umbraticum | reverse complement strand
TAAATTGTTTTATAATCTCATAATTGATTTTAAGATATATTTTTTTTATTTTTTAATAAAATAGACTATAATTAAATCTATACCTCGAGAAACATGAGAAAAAAGACATT
>NW_018403308.1:10837-10976 GCF_002168275.2 Theobroma umbraticum | reverse complement strand
TTCATTAAAACAGACTATAAGTGAATGTCTGTCTTAGAAAACGTATAGAAAAAGTCATTCAATGAGAAAAAAAGTCCATCTATAGTCGCCCATTCCTTCAAAAGCTTTATTACTCGCTTTAAATTATTATATAATCTCA
>NW_018403308.1:10722-10827 GCF_002168275.2 Theobroma umbraticum | reverse complement strand
TAAGTTGAATTTTTTTACATTTTTGGTTAAAACAGACTATAATTTCATGCTTGGCACGAGAAATGTGTAGAAAAAGTTATTAATTGAGAAGAAAAGTCCATTTAT
>NW_018403308.1:10397-10517 GCF_002168275.2 Theobroma umbraticum | reverse complement strand
AATTGATTTTAAGTTGAATTTTTTTATATTTTTGGTTAAAACAGACTATAATTTCACGCCTGGCGTGAGAAATGTGTAGAAAAAGTTATTAATTGAGAAGAAAAGTCCATTTATACTCAT
>NW_018403308.1:9986-10117 GCF_002168275.2 Theobroma umbraticum | reverse complement strand
AAGTTGAATTTTTTTACATTTTTGGTTAAAACAGACTATAATTTAACGCCTGGCGTGAGAAATGTGAAGAAAAAGTCATTAATTGAGAAGAAAAGTCCATTTATAGTTATCCATTCCTTCAAAAGCCTTAT
>NW_018403308.1:9348-9521 GCF_002168275.2 Theobroma umbraticum | reverse complement strand
TGAATTTTTTTACATTTTTCATTAAAACAGACTAGAATTAAATGTCAGTCTTAGGAAACATGCAGAAAAAGCCATTCAATGAGAAAAAAAAGTTCATTTATAGTCACCCATTCCTTCAAAACCCTTATTACGTGTTTTAAATTGTTTTATAATATCGAAATTGATTTTAAGTT
>NW_018403308.1:9172-9338 GCF_002168275.2 Theobroma umbraticum | reverse complement strand
ACATTTTTCATTAAAACAGACTAGAATTAAATGTCAGTTTTAGGAAACATGTAGAAAAAGCCGTTCAATGAGAAAAAAAGTTCATTTATAGTCACCCATTCCTTCAAAACCATTATTACGTGCTTTAAATTGTTTTATAATCTCATAATTGATTTTAAGCTGAATT
>NW_018403308.1:8598-8728 GCF_002168275.2 Theobroma umbraticum | reverse complement strand
ATTGGTAATCAAAGTCCATTTATAGTCACTCATTCTTTCGAAAGCCTTATTACTCGCTTTAAATAGTTTTATAATATCGTAATTCAATTTAAGTTGAATGTTTTTACATTTTTCATTAAAACAGACTATA
>NW_018403308.1:8376-8509 GCF_002168275.2 Theobroma umbraticum | reverse complement strand
TAAATGGTTTTATAATCTCGTAATTCAATTTAAGTTGAATGTTTTTACATTTTTTATTAAAACAGACAATAATTGAATGTTTACCTTGAGAAATGTGTAGAATAAGTCATTCATTGAGAAGTCCATTTAGAGT
>NW_018403308.1:8010-8142 GCF_002168275.2 Theobroma umbraticum | reverse complement strand
TTTTTTTACATTTTTGGATAAAACAGACAATAATTGATTGTCCACTTCGAGGAATGTGAAGAAAAACACATCCATTGGCAGGGAAAGTCCATTTATAGTCACCCATTCCTTCAAAAGCCTTATTACTCGCTT
>NW_018403308.1:7600-7741 GCF_002168275.2 Theobroma umbraticum | reverse complement strand
TTTTTTTACCTTGTTTATAGAAATAGACAATAATTGAATGTCTGTCTTGAGAAAAGTGAAGAAAAAAGATTACATTGGTAAGAAAATTCCATTATAGTCTCCAATTCTTGCAAAAGCCTTATTACTAGTTTTAAATTATTT
>NW_018403308.1:7443-7588 GCF_002168275.2 Theobroma umbraticum | reverse complement strand
ATTGATTTTAGGATAAATTGTTTTACATTTTTGGTTAAAACAGACTATAATCTAGTACCTGCCTCAAGAAACGTATAGAAAAAGTCATTCATTACGAAGAAAAGCCCATTTATAGTCATTCATTTTTCAAAAGCCTTATTACTCG
>NW_018403308.1:7320-7433 GCF_002168275.2 Theobroma umbraticum | reverse complement strand
TTTTATAATCTCATAAGTAATTTTAAGTTGAATTTTTTTATATTTTTGGATTAAATAGACAATAATTGAATGTCCACTTCGAGGAATGTGAAGAAAAACACATTCATTGGCAA
>NW_018403308.1:6838-6949 GCF_002168275.2 Theobroma umbraticum | reverse complement strand
TTTATTTTAAGTTGAATTTTTTTACATTTTTGGTTAAGACAGATTGTAATTTAACGCCTGGCTTGAGAAACGTGTAAAAAAAGTCATTCATTGAGAAGAAAAGTCCATTTA
>NW_018403308.1:6591-6738 GCF_002168275.2 Theobroma umbraticum | reverse complement strand
ATCAATTATGAGGTTATAAAACAATTTAAAGTGAGTAATAAGGCTTTTGAAAGACTAAGTGACTCTAAATGGACTTTTCTTCTCAATGAATGACTTGTTCTAAACATTTCTCGAGGCAAGCATTCAATTATAGTCTGTTTTAATGAA
>NW_018403308.1:6017-6167 GCF_002168275.2 Theobroma umbraticum | reverse complement strand
TAATTATAGTCTGTTTTAATGAAAAATATAAAAAAATTCAACTTAAAATTAATTTGTATATTATAAAACTATTTAAAGTGAGTAACAAGGCTTTTGAAATAATGGGTGACTATAAATGGACTTTTCTTGCCAATGAATACCTTTTTCTTC
>NW_018403308.1:5572-5698 GCF_002168275.2 Theobroma umbraticum | reverse complement strand
GTAAAACAATTCAACTTAAAATCGTTTATGTGTTTATAGTTTGATATAAAGCGAATAATAAGGCTTTTGAAAAAATGGGTGATTATAGGTAGACTTTTTTTGCCAATGAATGTCTTTTTCTTCAAG
>NW_018403308.1:5102-5297 GCF_002168275.2 Theobroma umbraticum | reverse complement strand
AAACGAGTAATAAGGGTTTTGAAGGAATGGGTGACTCTAATTGGACTTCTCAATAAATGGCTTATTCTACACGTTTCTCGAGGTAAACATTCAATTATAGTCTGTTTTAATGAAAAATGTAAAAACATTTAACCAAAAATCGATTTTGAGATTATAAAACAATTTAAAGTGAGTAAGTAGGCTTTCGAAGGAATG
>NW_018403308.1:4482-4656 GCF_002168275.2 Theobroma umbraticum | reverse complement strand
TGTTTCTAGAGGTAGACATGCAATTATAGTCTATTTTAGTCAAAAGTGTAAAAAAAATTAACTTAAAATCAATTATAAGATGATAAAACAATTTAATGCGAGTAATAAGGCTTCTGAACGATTGGGTGACTATAGATGGACTTTTCTTCTCATTGAATGGCTTTTTCTATACGT
>NW_018403308.1:4312-4472 GCF_002168275.2 Theobroma umbraticum | reverse complement strand
AGACATTCACTTATTGTCTGTTTTAATAAAAAATGTAAAAAAATTTAACTTAAAATCATTTATGAGTCTATAAAATCATTTAAAGGGAGTAATAAGGCTTTTGAAAAAATGGGTGACTATAGATAGACTTTTCTTACCAATGAATGTCTTTTCTTCACAT
>NW_018403308.1:4104-4212 GCF_002168275.2 Theobroma umbraticum | reverse complement strand
TTAAGTTGAATTTTTTTACATTTTTCATTAAAACAGACTAGAATTAAATGTCAGCCTCAGGAAACATGTAGAAAAAGCCATTCCATGAGAAAAAAAGTTCATTTATAG
>NW_018403308.1:3862-4094 GCF_002168275.2 Theobroma umbraticum | reverse complement strand
CTTCAAAACCCTTATTACGTGCTTAAAATTGTTTTATAATCTCATAATTGATTTTAAGCTGAATTTTTTTATATTCTTGGTTAAAATAGACTATAATTAAATCTATACCTTGAGAAACGTGAGGAAAAAGATATTGATTGACATGAAAAGTCTATTTATAGTCAGTCATTCCTTCGAAAGCCTGCTTACTCGCTTTAAATTGTTTTATAATCTCAAAATCAATTTTTGGTTA
>NW_018403308.1:3639-3852 GCF_002168275.2 Theobroma umbraticum | reverse complement strand
CATTTTTCATTAAAACAGACTATAATTGAATGTTTACCTTGAAAAACCTATAGAATAAGCAATTCATTAAGAAGTCCAATTAGAGTCACCCATTCCTTCAAAACCCTTATTACCCGCTTTAAATTATTTTATAATCTCAATATTGATTTTTAGTTAAACTTTTTTACATTTTTCATTAAAACAGACTATAATTGAATGCTTGCCTCAAGAAAT
>NW_018403308.1:3333-3585 GCF_002168275.2 Theobroma umbraticum | reverse complement strand
TCACTCAGTCCTTCAAAAGCCTTATTACTCACTTTAAATTGTTTTATAATCTCAGAAGGGATTTTAAGTTGAATTTTTTTACTTTTTTAGCTAAAACAGACAATAATTGAATGTCTACCTCAAGATATGTGAAGAAAAGACATTCATTAGCAAGAAAAGTCTACCTATAATCACCCATTTCTTCAAAAGCCTTATTACTCGCTTTATATCAAACTATAAACACATAAACGATTTTAAGTTGAATTGTTTTAC
>NW_018403308.1:2979-3140 GCF_002168275.2 Theobroma umbraticum | reverse complement strand
CCTTATTACTCGCTTTAAATTGTTTTATAATCTCATAATTGATTTTAAGTTAATATTTTTTACATTTTTGGCTAAAATAGACTATAATTGAATGTCTACCTCCAGAAATATGAAGAAAAAGGTATTCGTTGGCAAGAAAAGTCCATTTATAGTCACCCATT
>NW_018403308.1:2599-2969 GCF_002168275.2 Theobroma umbraticum | reverse complement strand
CCTTATTACTCACTTTAAATAGTTTTATAATATCCAAATAGATTTTAAGTTGAATTATTTTATATTTTTTATTAAAACAGACTATAATTAAATATCAGTCTCAGGAAACATCCAGAAAAAGCAATTCAATGGGAAAAAAAGTTCATTTGTAGTCACCCATTCCTTCAAAACCCTTATTATGTGCTTTAAATTGTTTTATATTCTCATAATTGATTTTAAGCTGAATTGTTTTTTCTCTTTGGTTAAAATAGACTATAATTAAATCTATAGCTCGAAAACGTGAGGAAAAAGACATTGATTGGCTTGAAAAGTCCATTTATAGTTAGCCATTTCTTTAAAAGCCTTCTTACTCGCTTTAAATTGTTTTATA
>NW_018403308.1:2321-2470 GCF_002168275.2 Theobroma umbraticum | reverse complement strand
TTCAAAACCCTTATTACTCACTTTAAATTATTTTATAATCTCAAAATTGATTTTGAGTTAAATTTTTCACATTTTTCATTAAAACAGACTATAAATGAATGCTTGCCTCGAGAAATATTTAGAATAAGCCATTCATTGAGAAGAAAAGT
>NW_018403308.1:2200-2311 GCF_002168275.2 Theobroma umbraticum | reverse complement strand
TCGAGAAACGTGAAGAAAAACAAATTCATTGAGAAGAAAAGTTCATTTATAGACACGCATTCCTTCAAAAGCCTTATTACTCGCTTTAAATTGTTTTATAATCTAATAATT
>NW_018403308.1:2041-2156 GCF_002168275.2 Theobroma umbraticum | reverse complement strand
TGGCAAGAAAAGTCCATTTATAGTCATTCATTCCTTCAAAAGCCTTATTACTCGATTTAACTGGTTTTATAATCTAATAATTGAATTTAAGTTGAATATTTTTACATTTTTCATT
>NW_018403308.1:1828-1941 GCF_002168275.2 Theobroma umbraticum | reverse complement strand
ATCAATTATTAGATTATAAAATAATTTAAAGTGAGTAATAAGGCTTTTGAAGGACTGAATGACTCTAAATGGACTTTTCTTCTCAATGAATGGCTTATTCTAAACATTTCTCG
>NW_018403308.1:1529-1692 GCF_002168275.2 Theobroma umbraticum | reverse complement strand
AAAATCAATTTTGAGATTATAAAATAATTTAAAGCGAGTAATAAAGGTTTTGAAAGAATGGGTGTCTATAAATGGACTTCTCAATCAATGGCTTATTCTACACGTTTCTCTAGGTAAACATTCAATTATAGTTTATTTTATTGAAAAATGTAAAAAAATTTAA
>NW_018403308.1:1385-1519 GCF_002168275.2 Theobroma umbraticum | reverse complement strand
ATTTTGAGACTATAAAACAATTTAAAGCGAGTAAGAAGACTTTTAAAGAAATAACTGACTATAAATAGACTTTTCATGCAAATCAATGTCTTTTTCCTCACGTTTTCGAGGTATAGATTTAATTATAGTCTATT
>NW_018403308.1:1048-1198 GCF_002168275.2 Theobroma umbraticum | reverse complement strand
GTGACTATAAATGAACTTTTTTTCTCATTGAATGGCTTTTTCTACATGTTTCCTGAGACTGATATTTAATTATAGTCTATTTTAATGAAAAACGTAAAAAAATTTAACTTAAAATCAATTTGGATATTATAAAACTATTTAAAGTGAGTA
>NW_018403308.1:887-1038 GCF_002168275.2 Theobroma umbraticum | reverse complement strand
TGAAGGATTGGGTGACTATAAATGGACTTTTCTTGCCGTTGAATGCTTTTTTCTTCATGTTTCTAGAGGTAGGCATTCAATTATAGTCTATTTTAGGTAAAAGTGTAAAAAAAATTAACTTAAAATCAATTATAAGATTATAAAATAATTT
>NW_018403308.1:727-877 GCF_002168275.2 Theobroma umbraticum | reverse complement strand
ATAAGGTTTTTGAAGGAATAGGTGACTATAAATGGACATTTCTTCTTAATGAATGGCTTTTTCTCCATGGTTCTCTAGGCAAACGTTCAATTATTGTCTGTTTTAATGAAATATGTAAAAAAATTCAACTTAAAATTGTTTAGGAGTTTA
>NW_018403308.1:314-464 GCF_002168275.2 Theobroma umbraticum | reverse complement strand
GTGACTACAAATGGACTTTTCTTACCAATGAATGCATTTTTCTTCACGTTCCTCATAGTGGACATTCAATTTTTGTCTGTTTTATCTAAAAATGTTAAAAAATTCAACTTAAAATTAATTATGAGATTAAAAAATAATTTAAAGCGAGTA
>NW_018403308.1:200-287 GCF_002168275.2 Theobroma umbraticum | reverse complement strand
ATAAATGGACTTTTCTTCTCAATTAATAACTTTTTCTACACATTTCTCGTGCCAGGCGTGAAATTATAGTCTATTTTAACCAAAAAT
>NW_018403308.1:0-119 GCF_002168275.2 Theobroma umbraticum | reverse complement strand
ACTATAGATGGACTTTTTTTCTCATTGAATAACTTTTTCTATACGTTTTCTAAGACAGACATTCTCTTATAGTCTGTTTTAATGAAAAATGGAAAACAATTCAACTTAAAATTAATTAT
>NW_018403307.1:21775-21876 GCF_002168275.2 Theobroma umbraticum | reverse complement strand
AAGAAAAGTCCATTTATAGTCACTCATTCTTTCAAAAGCCTTATTACTCGCTTTTAATCGTTTTATAACCTCTAAATTGGTTTTAAGTTGAATTTTTTTAC
>NW_018403307.1:21660-21765 GCF_002168275.2 Theobroma umbraticum | reverse complement strand
AAAATAGACTATAATTGAATGCTTGCCTTAAGAAACGTGTAGAAAAACCCTATCATTGAGAAGAAAAGTCCATTTATAGTCACTCATTCCTTCAAAAGCCTTATT
>NW_018403307.1:20923-21525 GCF_002168275.2 Theobroma umbraticum | reverse complement strand
GAAGAAAAAGGCATTCATTGGCAAGAAAAGTCCATTTATAGTTACCCATTTCTTCAAATGTCTTATTACTCACTTTTAATAGTTTTATAACCTTAAAATTGGTTTTAAGTTGAGTTTTTTTATATTTTTAGTTAAAATAGATTATAATTGAATACTTACCTCGAGAAACGTGTGAAAAAAGTCATTCATAGTCACCCATTCTTTTAAAAGCTTTGTTACTCGGTTTAAGTTGTTTTATAATCTCATAATTGATTTTAAGTTAAATTTTTTTGCCGTTTTCATTAAAGCAGACTATAATGAAATGCTTGTTTCTAGAAACATGTAGAATAAACCATTCATTGAGAAGAAAAGTCTATTTAGAGTTACCAATTCCTTGAAAAGCCTTATTTCTTGCTTTAAATTATTTTTTAATATCATAGTTGATTTTTATTTGAATTTTTTTACATTTTTGATTAAAATAGAGAATAATGGAATGTTTGTCTTAAGAAAGTTGAAGAAAAAGGTATTCATAAAGAAAAGTCCATTTATAGTCACCATTCCTTTAAAAGCCTTATTGGTCGCTTTAAATAGTTTTATAATCTTATAATTGATTTTAAGTTGAA
>NW_018403307.1:20674-20913 GCF_002168275.2 Theobroma umbraticum | reverse complement strand
TTTTTCATTAAAACAAACTATAATTGAATGCTTATCTCAAGAAACATGTAGAAAAAGCCATACAATGAGAAAAAAAGGCCATTTATAGTCGCTTGAAATTGTTTTATCATCTTATAATTGATTTTAAGTTGAATTTTTTCACCTTTTTGGTTAAAAAAGACTATAATTGAATGTCTACCTCGAGCAACATGAAGAAAAAGGCATTCATTGGTAAGAAAAGTTCATTTATAGTCACCCAT
>NW_018403307.1:20062-20275 GCF_002168275.2 Theobroma umbraticum | reverse complement strand
AAGAAAAGTCCATTTATAGTCATTCATTCCTTTAAAAGCCTTATTACTCACTTTTAATGGTTTTATAGCCTGCAAATTGGTTTTAAGTTAAATATTTTTATATTTTTAATTACAACAAACTATAATTGAATGCATACCTTGAAAAACGTGTAGAAAAATCCATTCATTGAGAAGAAAAGTTCATATATAGTCACCCATTCCTTCAAAAGCCTT
>NW_018403307.1:19939-20050 GCF_002168275.2 Theobroma umbraticum | reverse complement strand
AAATTGTTTTATAATCTCATAATTGATTTTAAGTTGAATTTGTTTACATTTTTAATGAAAACAGATAATAATTGAATGTCTACCTTAAGAAATAAGAAGAAACAAGCATTC
>NW_018403307.1:19428-19757 GCF_002168275.2 Theobroma umbraticum | reverse complement strand
ATTGATTTTAAGTTGAATTTTTTTACATTTTTAGTTAAAACAGACTATAATTGACTGTCTACGTCAAGAAACATGAAGAAAAAACATTCATTGGCAAGAAAAGACCATTTCTAGTCACCATTCCTTTAAAAGCCTTATTACTCACTTTTAATGGTTTTATAACCTCAAAATTGGTTATAAGTTAAATTTTTTTACATTTTTAGTTAGAACAAACTATAATTGAATGCCTATCTTGAAAAACGTGCAAAAAAAGCCATTCGTTGAGAAGAAAAGTCCCTATATGTCACCCATTCTTTCAAAAGCCTTGTTACTCGCTTTAAATTATTTTA
>NW_018403307.1:19083-19418 GCF_002168275.2 Theobroma umbraticum | reverse complement strand
ATTGATTTTAAGTTGAATTTGTTTACATTTTTAGTTGAAACAGACTATAATTGAATGTCTACCTCAAGAAACGTGAAGAAAAAGGCATTCGTTGGTAAGAAAAGTCCATTTCTAGTCACTCATTCCTTTAAAAGCCTTATTACTCGCTTTTAATGGTTTTGTAACCTCAAAATTCGTTTTAAGTTGAATTTTTTTACATTTTTAGTTAAAACAGACAATAATTGAATGCGTACCTTGAAAAACCTGTAGAAAAATTTATTCATTGAGAAGAAAAGTTCATATATAGTCACCCATTCCTTTAAAAGCCTTATTACTCCCTTTAAATTATTTTATAA
>NW_018403307.1:18736-18936 GCF_002168275.2 Theobroma umbraticum | reverse complement strand
CAAGAAAAGTCCATTTATAGTCACCCATTCCTTCAAAAGCCGTATTACTCGCTTGAAATTGTTTTATCATCTCATAATTGATTTTAAATTGAATATTTTCACCTTTTTGGTTAAAAAAAGACTATAATTGAATGTCTACCTCGAGCAACATGAAGAAAAAGACATTCATTGGTAAGAAAAGTCCATTTATAGTCACCCAT
>NW_018403307.1:18478-18613 GCF_002168275.2 Theobroma umbraticum | reverse complement strand
TTTTTTATATTTTTAGTTAAAACAGACTATAATTGAATGTCTACCTTGAAAAACACATCAAAAAAGTCATTCATTGAGAAGAAAAGTCATTTATAGTCACCCATTCCTTCAAAAGCCTTATTACTCGCTTTAAAT
>NW_018403307.1:17922-18388 GCF_002168275.2 Theobroma umbraticum | reverse complement strand
TTACATTTTTGGTTAAAACAGACTATAATTGAATGTCTAGCTCAAGAAACATGATGAAAAAAGTATTAATTGGCAAGAAAAGCTCATTTATAGTCACCAATTCGTTCAAAAGCCTTATTACTTGCTTTTAATGGTTTTATAACCTCAGAATGGGTTCTAAGTTGAAATTTTTTATATTTTTGGTTAAAAAAGACTATAATTGGATGTCTACCTCAAGAAATATGAACAAAAAAGCATTCATTGATAGAAAAAGTTCATTTATAGTTACCCATTCCTTTAAAAGCCTTATTACTCGGTTTAAATTTTTTTAAATCTAATAATTGATTTTAATTTAAATTTCTTTACATTTTTGGTTAAAACAGGCACTAATTGAATGTCTACCTTAGGAAATATGAAGAAAAAGGCAGTCCTTGATAAGAGAAGTCTATTTATAATCACCCATTCGTTCAAAAGTCTTATTACTCGC
>NW_018403307.1:17768-17912 GCF_002168275.2 Theobroma umbraticum | reverse complement strand
TTTATAAACTTATAATTGATTTTAAGTTGAGTTCTTTTATATTATTGGATAAAACAGACTATAATCAAATGTCTACCTCAAAAAACATGAAGAAAAAGGTATTCATTGGCAAGAAAAGTCCATATATGTCACCCATTCTTTCAA
>NW_018403307.1:17533-17758 GCF_002168275.2 Theobroma umbraticum | reverse complement strand
ACTCGCTTTAAATTATTTTATAATCTCATAATTAGTTTTAAGTTGAATTTGTTCACATTTTTGGTCAAAACAGACAATAATCGAATGTTTACCTCAAAAAACATGAAGAAAAAAGCATTCACTGATAAGAAAAGTCCATTTATAGTTACTCATTCCTTCAAAAGCCTTATTATTGCTTTTAATGGTTTTAGAACCTTAAAATTGGTTTTAAGTTGAATTTTTTTA
>NW_018403307.1:17357-17523 GCF_002168275.2 Theobroma umbraticum | reverse complement strand
TAAAATAGACTATAATTGAATGCTTGCCATGAGAAACATGTAGAAAAAGCCATTCACTGAGAAGAAAAGTCCATTATAGTGACCCATTCCTTCAAAAGCCTTATTACTCGCATTAAATTGTTTTACAATCTCATAATTGATTTTAAGTTTAATTTTTTTACATTTT
>NW_018403307.1:16912-17148 GCF_002168275.2 Theobroma umbraticum | reverse complement strand
GAAAAGTCCATTTATAGTCACTCATTCCTTTAAAAGCCTTATTACTCGCTTTTAGTGGTTTTATAACCTCCAAATTGGTTTTAAGTTAAATTTTTTTACATTTTAGTTAAAACAGACTATAATTGAATGCTTACCTTGAAAAACGTGTCGAAAAAATCATTCATTGAGAAAAAAAGTCTATATATAGTCACCCATTCTTTCAAAAGCCTTATTACTCGGTTTAAATTATTTTATAA
>NW_018403307.1:16796-16902 GCF_002168275.2 Theobroma umbraticum | reverse complement strand
GATTTTAAGTTAAATTTGTTTACATTTTTAGTTAAAACAGACTATAATTGAATGTCTACCTCGGGAAATGTGAAGAAAAGAAATTCATTGGCAAGAAAAGTCTATT
>NW_018403307.1:16562-16786 GCF_002168275.2 Theobroma umbraticum | reverse complement strand
CATTCCTTCAAAAGCCTTATTACTCGCATTAACTTGTTTTATAATCTCATAATTGATTTGAAGTTCAATTTTTTTATATTTTTGGTTAAACAGACTATTTTTGAATGTCTACCTCAAGAAACATGAACCAAAAGGCATTCATTGGCAAGAAAAGTCTAATTATAGTCACACATTTCTTCAAAAGCCTTATTACTCGCTTTTAATAGTTTTATAATCTTAAAATT
>NW_018403307.1:15873-16271 GCF_002168275.2 Theobroma umbraticum | reverse complement strand
ACGTGTAGAATAAACTATTCATTGAGAAGAAAAGTTCATTTAGAGTCACCCATTTCTTGAAAAGCCTTATTTCTCGGTTTAAATTATTTTCTAATCTCATAATTGATTTTTATTTGAATGTTTTTACATTTTTGGTTAAAACAGACAATAATGGAATGTTTGCCTTTAGAAAGATGAAGAAAAAGGCATTCATAAAGAAAAGTCCATTTATAGTCACCATTCCTTTAAAAGCATCATTGCTCGCTTTAAATAGTTTTATAACTTTATAATTGATTTTAAGTTGAATTATTTTATATATTTCTTTAAAACAGACTATAATTGAATGTTTATCTCAGAAAACGTGTAGAAAAAGTCATACAATGAGAAGAAAAGTCCATTTATAGTCACCCATTCCTGCA
>NW_018403307.1:15730-15863 GCF_002168275.2 Theobroma umbraticum | reverse complement strand
TACTCGCTTTAAATTGTTTTATCATCTCATAATTGATTTTAATTTGAATTATTTTACATTTTGGTTAAAAAAGACTATAATTGAATGTCTACTTTAAGAAACATGAAGAAAAAGACATTCATTGGTAAGAAAA
>NW_018403307.1:15526-15720 GCF_002168275.2 Theobroma umbraticum | reverse complement strand
AGTCACCCATTTCTTCAAAAGCCTTATTACTCGCTTTTAATCTTTTTATAACCCCAAAATTAGTTTTAAGTTAAATTTTTTTATATTTTTAGTTAAAACAGACTATAGTTGAATGTTTACCTTGTAAAACATGTAGAAAAAGCCATTCATTGAGAAGAAAAGTCCATATATGTCACCCATTCTTTCAAAAGCCT
>NW_018403307.1:15339-15426 GCF_002168275.2 Theobroma umbraticum | reverse complement strand
AAGGCTTTTGAAGGAATGGGTGACTATAAATGGACTTTTCTTCTCAATGAAAGATTTTTTCTACACGTTTTTCAAGGCAAGCATTCA
>NW_018403307.1:15127-15329 GCF_002168275.2 Theobroma umbraticum | reverse complement strand
GTTTTAACTAAAAATGTAAAACAATTTAACTTAAAACTAATTTTGGGTTTATAAAACCATTAAAAGCGAGTAATAAGGCTTTTGAAAGGATGGGTGACTATAGATGGACTTTTCTTGTAAATGAATGCTTTTTTCTTCACATTTTTTGAGGTAGACATTCAACTATAGTCTTTTTTAACCAAAATGTAAAAAAATTGAACTT
>NW_018403307.1:14987-15117 GCF_002168275.2 Theobroma umbraticum | reverse complement strand
ATGAGATTATAAAATAATTTAAACCGATAAATAAGACTTTTGAAAGAATGAGTGACTATAAATAGATTTTTCTTCTCAATGAATGACTTTTTCGACATGTTTTTGAAGGCAGACATTCAATTATAGTATG
>NW_018403307.1:14776-14977 GCF_002168275.2 Theobroma umbraticum | reverse complement strand
AAATGTAAAAAAATTCAACTTAAAACCAATTTTGGGGTTATAAAAGCATTAAAAGCAAGTAATAAGGCTTTTGATGAAATGGGTAACTATAAAACGACTTTTCTTACCAATGAATACCTTTTTCTTCATATTTCTCGAGGTAGACATTCAATTATAATCTTTTTTAACTAAAAATGTAAAAAAATTCAACTTAAAATCAAT
>NW_018403307.1:14206-14369 GCF_002168275.2 Theobroma umbraticum | reverse complement strand
TAAAAATCAATTATGAGATTAAAAAATAATTTAAAGCGAGAAATAAGGCTTTTCTTCTTAATGAATAGTTTATTTTACACGTTTCTTGAGACAAGCATTCAATTATAGTCCATTTTAGTGAAAAATATAAAAAAATTCAACTGAAAATCAATTATGAGATTAT
>NW_018403307.1:14079-14196 GCF_002168275.2 Theobroma umbraticum | reverse complement strand
AAACCGAGTAATAAGGCTTTTGAAGGAATGGGTGATTATAAATAAACTTTTCTTCTTAATGAATGACTTTTTTCATACGTTTCTTGAGGCAACTATTCAATTATAGTCTGTTTTAAC
>NW_018403307.1:13656-14069 GCF_002168275.2 Theobroma umbraticum | reverse complement strand
AAAAATTCAACTTAAAATCAATTTTAATATTATAAAACTATTAAAAGTGAGTAATAAGGCTTTTAAAGAAATGGGTGGCTACAAATAGACTTTTCTTGCCAATGAATGCCTTTTGGTTCACGTTTCTTGAGGTAGACATTCAAAAATAATCTATTTTAATAAAAAATGTAAAAAAATTGAACATAAAATCAATTATGAGATTATAAAACAATTTAATGCGAGTAATAAGGCCGTTTAAGGAATGGGTGACTATAAATGGACTTTTCCTCTCAATAAATGGCTTTCTCTACATGTTTCTCAAGGAAAGCATTCAATTATAGTCTGTTTTAACTAAAAATGTAAAAATATTCAACTTAAAACTAATTTTGAGGTAATAAAATCATTAAAAGCGAGTAATAAGGCTTTTGAAGGAA
>NW_018403307.1:13568-13646 GCF_002168275.2 Theobroma umbraticum | reverse complement strand
TAAATGAACTTCTCTTCTCAATGAATGGCTTTTTCTATACGTTTCTCATGGCAGGCATTCAATTATAGTCTGTTTTAA
>NW_018403307.1:13475-13558 GCF_002168275.2 Theobroma umbraticum | reverse complement strand
AAAAAATTCAACTTAAAATCAATTTTGAGGTTATAAAACCATTAAAAGCGAGTAATAAAGCTTTTGAAGGAATGAGTGACTAT
>NW_018403307.1:13375-13465 GCF_002168275.2 Theobroma umbraticum | reverse complement strand
TTCTTGCTAATGAATGCTTTTTTCTTCACGTTTCTTGAGCTAGACATTCAATTATTATCTGTTTTAACTAAAAATGTAAACAAATTCAAC
>NW_018403307.1:12907-13365 GCF_002168275.2 Theobroma umbraticum | reverse complement strand
TTATGAGATTATAAAAAAATTTAAAGCGAGTAATAAGGCTTTTGAAAGAATGGGTGACATATGTGGACTTTTCTTCTCAATGAATAGCTTTTTTTACATGTTTTTCAAGGTAAGCATTCAATTATAGTCTGTTTTAACTAAAAATGTGAAAAAATTCAACGTAAAACCAATTTTGAGGTTATAAAACCATTAAAAGCAAGTAATAAGTCTTTTGAAAGAATGGGTGACATATATGGACTTTTCTTCTCAATGAATGACTTTTTCTACACATTTTTTAAGGTAAGCATTCAATTATAGTCTGTTTTAACTGAAAATGTAAAAAAATTCAACTTAAAACCAATTTTGGGGTTATAAAAGCATTAAAGGCGAGTAATAAGGCTTTTGAAGAAATGGGTGACTATAAATGACTTTTCTTACCAATGAATACGTTTTTCATCATGTTTCTCGAGGTAGACATT
>NW_018403307.1:12829-12897 GCF_002168275.2 Theobroma umbraticum | reverse complement strand
CTTTTTTAACAAAAAATGTAAAACAATTGAGCTTAAAATCAATTATGAGATGATAAAACTATTTAAAG
>NW_018403307.1:12503-12819 GCF_002168275.2 Theobroma umbraticum | reverse complement strand
GACTTTTGCAGGAATGGGTGACTATAAATGGACTTTTTTTCTCATTTTATGGCTTTTTCTACACGTTGTTTGAGATAAGCATTCAATTATAGTCTGTTTGAATAAAAAATATAAAATAATTCAACTTAAAATCAATTATAAAGTTATAAAACTATTTAAAATGAGCAATAAGGCTTTTAAAGGAATGGTGACTAATAATGGACATTTCTTTATGAATGCCTTTTTCTTTACGTTTCTAAAGGGACACATTCCATTATTGTTAGTTTTAACCAAAAATGTAAAAACATTCAAATAAAAATCAATTATGAGATTAAAA
>NW_018403307.1:12044-12273 GCF_002168275.2 Theobroma umbraticum | reverse complement strand
AAAATTTAACTTAAAATCAATTATGAGATTATAAAACAATTTAAACCGAGTAATGAGACTTTTGAAGGAATGGGTGACTACAAATAAACTTTTCTTCTCAATGAATGACTTTCTTCACACGTTTCTTGAAGCAAGTAATCAATTATAGTATGTTTTAACTAAAAATGTAAAAAAATTCAACTCAAAATCAATTTTAAGATTATAAAACTATTAAAAGCGAGTAATAAGG
>NW_018403307.1:11912-12034 GCF_002168275.2 Theobroma umbraticum | reverse complement strand
AATGGGTGACTATAAATGGACTTTTCTTGCCAATGAATACCTTTTGGTTCACGTTTCTTCAGGTAGATATTCAAAAATAGTCTGTTTTAACCAAAAATGTAAAAAAATTAAACTTAAAATCA
>NW_018403307.1:11689-11812 GCF_002168275.2 Theobroma umbraticum | reverse complement strand
CAATTATGAGATTATAAAATAATTTAAACCAAGTAATAAGGCTTTTGAAGGAATTGGTGACTATAAATAAATTTTTTTTCTCAATAAATGACTTTTTTCACAAGTTTCTTAAGGCATGTATTC
>NW_018403307.1:11563-11679 GCF_002168275.2 Theobroma umbraticum | reverse complement strand
GTTTTAACTAAAAATGTAAAAAAATTCAACTTAAAATAAATTTTAAAACTAGAAAACTATTAAAAGCGAGTAATAAGGCTTTTGAAGAAATGAGTGACTATAAATAGACTTTTCTT
>NW_018403307.1:10960-11152 GCF_002168275.2 Theobroma umbraticum | reverse complement strand
TAAGGCTTTTGAAGAAATATGTGACTATAAATAGACTTTTCTTCTCAATGAATGTCTTTTTCTACACGTTTCTTAAGGCAGGCATTCAATTATAGTCTGTTTCAGCTAAAAATGTAAAAAAATTCAACTTAAAACCAACTTGGAGTTTATAAAACTATTAAAAGCGAGTAATAAGGCTTTTGAAGGAATGGG
>NW_018403307.1:10830-10950 GCF_002168275.2 Theobroma umbraticum | reverse complement strand
TAGACTTTTCTTGTCAATAAATGCCTTTTTCTTTACGTTTCTTGAGTTCGACATTCAATTATAGACTGTTTTAACCAAAAAAGTAAACAAATTCAACTAAAAATCAATTATGAGATTATA
>NW_018403307.1:10499-10820 GCF_002168275.2 Theobroma umbraticum | reverse complement strand
AAGCGAGTAATAAGGTTTTTGAAGAAATGGGTGACTATATATGGACTTTTCTTCTCAATGAATAGCTTTTTCTACACGTTTTTCAAGGGAAGCATTCAATTATAGTCTGTTTTAACTAAAAATATAAAACAATTCAACTTAAAACCAATTTTGAGGTTATAAAACCATTAAAAGCGAGTAATAAGGCTTTTAAAGGAATGGGTGACTATAAATGGATTTTCTTGCCAATGAATGTCTTTTTCTTTACGTTTCTTGAGGTAGATATTCAATTGTAGTCTGTTTTAACAAAAAATATAAAAAAATTCAACTTAAAATCAATTA
>NW_018403307.1:10093-10235 GCF_002168275.2 Theobroma umbraticum | reverse complement strand
GAGTAATAAGGCTTTTGAACGAATGGGTGACTATAAATAGACTTTTCTTGCCAAGGACTGCCTTTTTCTTCATGTTTCCTAAGGTAGACTGTCAATTATTACCTGTTTTAACTAAAAATGTAAAGAAATTCAAATTAAAATC
>NW_018403307.1:9927-10083 GCF_002168275.2 Theobroma umbraticum | reverse complement strand
TTATAAAACAATTTAAAGCGAGTAATAAGGGTTTTGAAGGAAAGAGTAACTATAAATCAACTTTTTCTGTCAATGAATGCCTTTTTCTACGTGTTTCTTGAGGTAGACATTCAATTATAGTCTTTTTTAACCAAAAATGTAAAAAAATTCAACTTA
>NW_018403307.1:9695-9827 GCF_002168275.2 Theobroma umbraticum | reverse complement strand
TTACATTTTTGGTTAAAATAGACTATAATTGAATGTCTACCTCAAGAAACGTGATGAAAAAAGCATTAATTGGTAAGAAAAGCTCATTTATAGTCACCCATTCGTTCAAAAGCCTTATTACTTGCTTTTAAT
>NW_018403307.1:9357-9685 GCF_002168275.2 Theobroma umbraticum | reverse complement strand
CCTCAAAATTGGTTTTAAGTTGAATTTTGTTACATTTTCAGTTAAAAAAGACTATAATTGAATGTCTACCTCAAGAAATATGAAGAAAAAGGCATTCATTGATAAAAAAAGTTCATTTATAGTTACCCATTCCTTCAAAAGCCTTATTATTCGCACTAAATTGCTTTATAATCTAATAATTATTTTTAATTTAAATTTTTTTACATTTTTGGTTAAAACATGCACTAATTGAATGTCTACCTTAAGAAACATGAAGACAATGGCAGTCCTTGGCAAGAAAAGTCTATTTATAGTCACCCATTCGTTCAAAAGTCTTATTACTCGCTTT
>NW_018403307.1:9217-9347 GCF_002168275.2 Theobroma umbraticum | reverse complement strand
ATAAACTTATAATTGATTTTAAGTTGAGTTTTTTTATATTATTGGTTAAAACAGACTATAATCAATTGTCTACCTCAAAAAACATGAAGAAAAAGGTATTCATTGGTAAGAAAAGTCCATTTATAGTCAC
>NW_018403307.1:8717-9054 GCF_002168275.2 Theobroma umbraticum | reverse complement strand
TCTACTTCAAGAAACATGAAGAAAAAGGCATTCATTGGCAAGAAAAGTCTATTTCTAGTTACTCATTCTTTTAAAAGCCTTATTACTCGCTATTAATGGTTTTATAACCTCAAAATTGGTTTTGAGTTGAATTTTTTTACACTTTTAGTTAAAACATACTATAATTGAATGTTTACCTCAACAAACGTGAAGAAAAAGAGATTCATTGGCAAGAAATATCCATTTATAGTCACTCATTCCTTTAAAAGTCTTGTTACTCCCTTTTAATAGTTTTATAACCCTCAAATTGGTTTTAAGTTGAATTTTTTTACATTTTTAGTTAAAACAGACTATAATT
>NW_018403307.1:8421-8511 GCF_002168275.2 Theobroma umbraticum | reverse complement strand
TACATTTTTGGTTAAAATAGACTATAATTGAATGTCTACCTCAAGAAACGTGAAAAAAAAACCTCTCATTGGCAAGAAAAGTCTATTTAT
>NW_018403307.1:8169-8411 GCF_002168275.2 Theobroma umbraticum | reverse complement strand
TCCTTCAAAAGCCTTATTACTCGCATGAAGTTATTTTAGAATCTCATAATTGATTTTAAGTTCAATTTTTTTACATTTTTGTTTAAAACGGACTATTTTTGAATGTCTACCTCAAGAAACGAGAACCAAAAGGCATTCATTGGCAAGAAAAGTCTATTTATAGTCACCCATTTCTTCAAAACCCTTATTACTCACTTTTAATAGTTTTATAATCTTAAAATTGATTTTAAGTTGAATTGTTT
>NW_018403307.1:8058-8159 GCF_002168275.2 Theobroma umbraticum | reverse complement strand
ATTAAAACAGACTATAATTGAACGCTTATCACAGAAAACGAGTAGAAAAAGTCATACAATGAGAAGAAAAATCCATTTATAGTCACCCATTCCTGCAAAAG
>NW_018403307.1:7718-8048 GCF_002168275.2 Theobroma umbraticum | reverse complement strand
CGCTTTAAATTGTTTTATCATCTCATAATTAATTTTAAGTTTAATTTTTTTACATTTTTGGTTAAAAAAGACTATAATTGAATGTCTACGTTAAGAAACATGAAGAAAAAAGCATTTATTGGTAAGAAAATTCCATTTATAGTCACCCATTTCATCAAAAGCCTTATTACTCGTTTTTAAAGCTTTTATAACCCCAAAATTGGTTTTAAGTTAAATTTTTTTATATTTTTAATTAAAACAGACTATAATTGAATGCTTGCCTTGAAAAACGTGTAAAAAAAATCATTCATTGAGAAGAAAAGTCCATATATGTCACCCATTCTTTCAAAA
>NW_018403307.1:7438-7579 GCF_002168275.2 Theobroma umbraticum | reverse complement strand
AATTGAATGTCTACCTAAATAAACATGAAGAAAAAGGCATTCATTGGCAAGAAAAGTCTATTTCTAGTTACCCATTCCTTTAAAAGCCTTATTACTCCCTGTTAATGGTTTTATAACCTCAAAATTGATTTTAAGTTGAAT
>NW_018403307.1:7291-7428 GCF_002168275.2 Theobroma umbraticum | reverse complement strand
TTTTAGTTAAAACAGACTATAATTAAATGCCTGCCTTAAAAAATGTATAGAAAAAGCCATTCATTGAGAAGAAAAGTCCATATATGTCACCCATTCTTTTAAAAGCCTTATTACTCGCTTTAAATTATTTTATAATC
>NW_018403307.1:6952-7281 GCF_002168275.2 Theobroma umbraticum | reverse complement strand
TTTTAAGTTGAATTTGTTTACATTTTTGGTTAAAATAGATAATAATTGAATGTCTACCTCAAGAAACGTGAAGAAAAAACATTCATTGATAAAAAAAGTCTATTTATAGTCATTCATTCCTTAAAAAGCCTTATTACTCACTTTTAATGGTTTTAGAACCTCAAAATTAGTTTTAAGTTGAATTTTTTTACATTTTTAGTTAAAAAAGACTATAATTGAATTATTACCTTGAAAAACGTGCAGAAAAAGCTATTCATTGAGAAGAAAAATTTATATATAGTCACCCATTCTTTCAAAAGCCTTATTACTTGCTTTAAATTATTTTATAA
>NW_018403307.1:6753-6861 GCF_002168275.2 Theobroma umbraticum | reverse complement strand
GGTTAAAACAGACTATAATTGAATGTCTACCTCAAGAAATGTGAAGAAAAAAGCTCTCATTGGCAAGAAAAGTCTATTTATAGTCACCCATTCCTTCAAAATCCTTAT
>NW_018403307.1:6584-6743 GCF_002168275.2 Theobroma umbraticum | reverse complement strand
AAATTATTTTATAATCTCATAATTGATTTTAAGTTTAATTTTTTTATATTTTTGTTTAAAATAGACTATTTTTTAATGTCGACCTCAAGAAACATGAACCAAAAGGCATTCATTGGCAAGAAAAGTTCATTTATAGTCACCCATTTCTTCAAAAGCCTT
>NW_018403307.1:6375-6560 GCF_002168275.2 Theobroma umbraticum | reverse complement strand
AATCTTAAAATTGATTTTAAGTTGAATTTTTTTACATTTTTAGTTAAAACAGACTATTACTTGCCTCAACAAACGTGTGAAAAAAGTTATTCATTGAGAAGAAAAGTTGATTTATAGTCACCCATTCCTTTAAAAGCCTTATTACTTGGTTTAAATTATTTTATAATCTCATAATTGATTTTAAG
>NW_018403307.1:6070-6181 GCF_002168275.2 Theobroma umbraticum | reverse complement strand
TTTTAATCTCATAATTGATTTTTATTTGAATGTTTTTACATTTTTGGTTAAAACAAACAATAATGGAATGCTTGCCTTGAAAAACTTGTAGAAAAAGTCATTCATTGAGAA
>NW_018403307.1:5923-5991 GCF_002168275.2 Theobroma umbraticum | reverse complement strand
TTTAAGTTGAATTTTTTTACATTTTGGTTAAAAAAACTATAATTGAATGTCTGCCTCAAGAAACATGA
>NW_018403307.1:5793-5913 GCF_002168275.2 Theobroma umbraticum | reverse complement strand
ATTCATTGGCAAGAAAAGTCCATTTATAGTCACCCATTCGTACAAAAGCCTTATTACTCACTTTTAATAGTTTTCTAACCTCAAAATTGGTTTTAAGTTGAATTTTTTTACATTTTTAGT
>NW_018403307.1:5696-5783 GCF_002168275.2 Theobroma umbraticum | reverse complement strand
TATAATTGAATGTCTACCTCAAGAAACATGATGAAAAAGGCATTCATTGATAGAAAAAGTTTATTTATAGTTACCCATTCCTTCAAA
>NW_018403307.1:5618-5686 GCF_002168275.2 Theobroma umbraticum | reverse complement strand
CTCGCTTTAAATTATTTTATAATCTAATAACTAATTTTAATTTGAATTTCTTTACATTTTCGGTTAAA
>NW_018403307.1:5506-5608 GCF_002168275.2 Theobroma umbraticum | reverse complement strand
ATTGAATGTCTACCTTAGGAAACATGAAGGAAAAGGTAGTCATTGGTAAGAAAAGACTATTTATAATCACTCATTCGTTCAAAAGTCTTATTACTCGCTTTA
>NW_018403307.1:4110-5496 GCF_002168275.2 Theobroma umbraticum | reverse complement strand
TAAACTTATAATTGATTTTAAGTTGAGGTTCTTTTTATATTTTTGATTAAAACAAACTATAATGAAATGTCTACCTTGAAAAACATGAAGAAAAAGGTATTCATTGGCAAGAAAATTTCATTTATGGTCACATATTCCTTTAAAAGCTTTATTGCTCGCTTTTAATTGTTTTATAATCTCATAATTGACTTTAAGTTAAATTTTTTAATATTTTTTGTTAAAACAAACAATAATTGAATGTCTACCATGAGAAACGTGAAGAAAGAGGACTTCATTGATAAGAAAAGTTCATTTATAGTCACCCATTCCTTCAAAAGCCTTATTACTCGCTTTAAATTATTTCATAATCTAATAATTGATTTTAAGTTGAATTTTTTTACATTTTTGCTGAAAACAGTTAATAATTGAATGTCTTCCATGAGAAACGTGAGGAAAAAGGCATTCATTAGCAAGAAAAGTTCATTTATAGTCACCTATTCCTTCAAAAGCCTTATTACTTGCTTTAAATTATTTTATAATCTCAAAATTGATTTTAAGTTGAATTTTTTTACAGTTTTCATTAAAACAGACTATAATTGAATGCTAGTCTTGGGAAACATGTAGAAAAAGCCATTCATTGAGAAGAAAAGTACATTTATAGTTACTCATTCCTTCAAAAGTCTTATTACTCACTTTAAATTATTTTATAACCTCATAATTGATTTTAAGTTAAATTTTTTTACATTTATGGTTAAAATAGACTATAATTAAATATCTATTTTAAGAAATGTGAAGAAAAACGCACTCATTGGAAACAAAAGTCCATTTATAGTAACTCATTCCTTCAAAAAGCTTATTACTCACTTTAAATTGTGTTATAATGTCATAATAGATTTTAAGTTAAATTGTTTACTTTTTTAACTAAAACAAACTATAATTGAATGTCTACCTCAAGAAAGATGAAGAAAAAGACATTCATTGGTAAGAAAAGCCCATTTATAGTCACCCATTCCTTTAAAAGCTTTATTACTCATTTTAAATTGTTTTACAATCTCATAATTGATTTTAAGTTGAATTTTTTTACAATTTTTGTTAAAACAAATTATAATTGAATGTCAGTCTCGGGAGACATGAAGAAAAAGCCACTCATTAGCAAGAAAAGTCCATTTATAGTCACCCATTCCTTGAAAAGTCTTATTTCTCTCTTTAAATTATTTTATAATCTCATAACTGATTTTAATTTGAATTTTTTTACATTTTTACTTAAAACAAACTATAATTGAATGTCTACTTTGAGAAACGTGAAGAAAAACACATTCATTTGTAAAAAAAGTCCATTATGGTCACTCAGTGCTTCAAAAGCCTTATTACTCGCTTTAAATTATTTTACAATCTCATAATTGATTT
>NW_018403307.1:3900-4010 GCF_002168275.2 Theobroma umbraticum | reverse complement strand
AAGCATTCATTGGCAAGAAAAGTCCATTTATAGTCACCCATTCATTCAAAAGCCATATTACTCGCTTTTAATGGTTTTCTAATCTCAAAATTGATTTTAAGTTGAATGTT
>NW_018403307.1:3750-3890 GCF_002168275.2 Theobroma umbraticum | reverse complement strand
TGGTTAAAAAAGACTATAATTGAATGTCTACCTCCAGACACATGATGAAAAAGGCATTCATTGACAGAAAAAGTTCATTTATTGTTACCCATTCCTTCAAAAGCCTTATTACTCACTTTAAATTATTTTATAATCTAATA
>NW_018403307.1:3287-3700 GCF_002168275.2 Theobroma umbraticum | reverse complement strand
CGGTTAAAACAGGCAATAATTGAATGTCTACCTTAGGAAACATGAAGGAAAAGGCAGTCACTAGTAAGAAAAGACTATTTGTAGTCACTCATTCGTTCAAAAGTTTTATTACTCGCTTTAAATAGTTTTATAAACTTATAATTGATTTTAGGTTGAGGTTTTTTTATATTTTTGGTTAAAACAGACTATAATGAAATGTCTACCTCAAAAAACATGAAGAAAAAGGTATTCATTGGTAAGAAAATTTCATTTATAGTCACCCATTCCTTCAAAAGCCTTATTGCTCGCTTTTAATTGTTTTTATAATCTCATAATTGACTTTAAGTTGAATTTTTTAATATTTTTGGTTAAAAGAAACTATAATTGAATGTCTACCATGAGAAACGTGAAGAAAGAGGACTTCATTGATAAGA
>NW_018403307.1:2890-3066 GCF_002168275.2 Theobroma umbraticum | reverse complement strand
TTCAAAAGCCTTATTACTTGCTTTAAATTATTTTATAATCTCAAAATTGATTTTTAAGTTGAATTTGTTTACATTTTTCATTAAAATAGACTATAATTGAATGCTAGTCATGGAAAACATGTAGAAAAAGCTATTCATTGAGAAGAAAAGTGCATTTATAGTTACCTATTCCTTCA
>NW_018403307.1:2672-2880 GCF_002168275.2 Theobroma umbraticum | reverse complement strand
TACTCACTTTAAATTGTGTTATAATCTCATAATTGATTTTAAGTTAAATTGTTTTACATTTTTGGCTAAAACAAACTATAATTGAATGTCTACCTCAAGAAACATGAAGAAAAACGCATTCATTGGCATCAAAAGTCCATTTATAGTCACCCATTCCTTCGAAAGCCTTATGACTCGCTTTAAATTGTTTTACAATCTCATAATTGAT
>NW_018403307.1:2571-2662 GCF_002168275.2 Theobroma umbraticum | reverse complement strand
ATTTTTTTACATTTTTAGTGAAAACAAACTATAATTGAATGCCAATCTCGAGAGACATGAAGAAAAAGCCATTCATTAGCAAGAAAAGTCC
>NW_018403307.1:2302-2561 GCF_002168275.2 Theobroma umbraticum | reverse complement strand
ACCCATTCCTTCAAAAGTCTTATTTCTCGCTTTAAATTATTTTATAACCTCATAACTGATTTTAATTTGAATTTTTTAGCATTTTTACTTAAAACAAACTTTAATTGAATGTCTACTTTGAGAAACATGAAGAAAAACGCATTCATTTGCAAGAAAAGTCCATTATGGTCATTCATTCCTTCAAAAGCCTTATTACTCGCTTTAAATTATTTTACAATCTTATAATTGATTTTGAGTTGAATTTTTTTATATTTTTAGT
>NW_018403307.1:2170-2292 GCF_002168275.2 Theobroma umbraticum | reverse complement strand
TATAATTGAATGTCTACCTCAAAAAATGTGAAGAAAAATACATTCATGTGCAAGAAAAATCCATTACGGTCACCTATTCCTTCAAAAGACTTATTACTCACTTTAAATAGTTTTATAATCTC
>NW_018403307.1:2029-2159 GCF_002168275.2 Theobroma umbraticum | reverse complement strand
TAAGTTGAATTTTTTTATATTTTTGGTTAAAATAGACTATAATTAAATGCTTGCCTCAATAAACGTGTAGAAAAAATCATTCATTGAGAAGAAAAGTCAATTTATAGTCACCCATTCCTTCAAAAGCCTT
>NW_018403307.1:1520-1842 GCF_002168275.2 Theobroma umbraticum | reverse complement strand
AATAATTGATTTTAATTTGAATTTCTTTACATTTTCTATTAAAACAGGCAATAATTGAATGTTTACCTTGGGAAACATGAAGAAAAAGTAGTCATTGGTAAGAAAAGTAAATTTACAGTCACCCATTCATTCAAAAGCCTTATAACTCGCTTTAAATGGTTTTAGAAACTTATAATTGATTTTAAGTTGAGTTTTTTTATATTTTTGATTAAAACAGACTATAATAGAATGTCTACCTCGAAAAACATGATGAAAAAGGTATTTATTGGCAAGAAAAGTTCATTTATAGTCATTCATTCCTTCAAAAGCCTTATTACTCGCT
>NW_018403307.1:1324-1510 GCF_002168275.2 Theobroma umbraticum | reverse complement strand
TTATAATCTCATAATTGATTTTAAGTTAAATTTTTTAATATTTTTGGTTAAAAAAAACTATAATTGAATTTCTACCATGAGAAACGTGAAGAAAGAGGCATTCATCGAGAAGAAAAGTCTATTTATAGTCACCTATTGCTTCAAAAGCCTTATTACTCGCTTTAAATTGTATTATAATCTCATAAT
>NW_018403307.1:1194-1314 GCF_002168275.2 Theobroma umbraticum | reverse complement strand
TTGAATTTTTTTACATTTTTTATTAAAACAGACAATAATTGAATGTCTTCATTGAGAAACGTGAGGAAACAGACATTCATTAGTAAGAAAAGTCCATTTATAGTCACCCATTCCTTCAAA
>NW_018403307.1:975-1184 GCF_002168275.2 Theobroma umbraticum | reverse complement strand
CTTGCTTTAAATTATTTTATAATCTCAAAATTAATTTTAAGTTAAATTTTTTTACATTTTTCAGTAAAATAGACTATAAATTGAATGTCAGTCTGAGGAAAAATGTAAAAAAGTCATTCAATGAGAAGAAAAGTGCGTTTATAGTTACCCATTCCCTCAAAAGCTTTATTACTTGCTTTAAATTGTTTTATAACCTCATAATTGATTTT
>NW_018403307.1:844-965 GCF_002168275.2 Theobroma umbraticum | reverse complement strand
TTTTTACATTTTTGGTTAAAACAGGCTATAATTAAATGTTTACTTCAAGAAATGTGAAGAAAAATGCACTGATTGGTAAAAAAAGTCTATTTATAGTGACCCATTTCTTCAAAAGCCTTAT
>NW_018403307.1:605-834 GCF_002168275.2 Theobroma umbraticum | reverse complement strand
AAATTATTTTATAATCTCATAATCGATTTTAAATTGAATTTTTTACATTTGTGGTTGAAACAAACTATAATTGAATGTATACTTTGAGAAACGTGAAGAAAAACGTATTCATTTGCAAGAAAAGTCCATTATGGTCACTCATTCCATCAAAAGCCTTATTACTCACTTTAAATTATTTTACAATCTCATAATTGATTTTGAGTTAAATGTTTTTACATTTTTAGTTAAA
>NW_018403307.1:483-595 GCF_002168275.2 Theobroma umbraticum | reverse complement strand
ATTGAATGTCTACCTCAAGAAATGTAAACAAAAAGGCATTCATGTGCAAGAAAAGTCCATTATGGTCACCCATTCCTTCAAAAGCCTTATTACTCACTTTAAATAGTTTTAT
>NW_018403307.1:0-128 GCF_002168275.2 Theobroma umbraticum | reverse complement strand
AGTTGAATTTTTTTACATTTTTGATTAAAAAAGACTATAATTGAATGTCTACCTTAAGAAACTTTAAGAAAAGGCATTTATTGGTAAGAAAAGTCCATTTATAGTTACCCATTCCTTCAAAAGCCTTA
>NW_018403306.1:1175-1584 GCF_002168275.2 Theobroma umbraticum | reverse complement strand
AAAAGCCATTCATTGACTAGAAAAGTCTATTTATAGTCACCTATGCCTTTGAAAAAAGTGAATAGTTTAAATGATTTTATAATCTCGTAATTGATTTTAAGTTGAATCTGTTAACATTTTTGGTTAAAACATATTATAATTGAAAGTTTACTTCGAAGAACATGAAAAGAAAGGCAGTCATTGGCAGAAAAAATCCATTTATAGTCACTCATTCCTTCAAAGGCCTTATTTCTCGATTTAAATGGTTTTATAATCCCATAATTGATTTTAAGTTGAACTTTTTTATATTTTTGGTTAAAATAGACTATAATTGAATATCTGTCTCAAGAACCATGAAGAAAAAGGTATTCATTTGGAAGAAAAGTCTATTCATTGTCATATATTCCTTCAAAAGCCTTATTACTCGCTT
>NW_018403306.1:1003-1165 GCF_002168275.2 Theobroma umbraticum | reverse complement strand
TATAGACTCATAATTGATTTTAAGTTAATTTTTTTTTGTATTTTTGATTAAAATATATTATAATTAAATGTCTACCTCAAGAAACATGAGAGAAAAGGCATTCATTGGCAAGAAAAGTCTATTTATAGTCACGTATTTTTTCAAAAGCCTTATTACTCGCTT
>NW_018403306.1:749-993 GCF_002168275.2 Theobroma umbraticum | reverse complement strand
TATAATCTCAAAATTGATTTTAGGTTGAAATTTTTACATTTTTGGTGAAAATAGATTATAATTGAATGTGTGCCTTGAGAGACGTGAAGAAAAAACCCATTCATTGACTAAAAAGTCAACTTATAGCCACCCATGCCTTCGAAAGCCTTGTTACTCGCTTTAAATGATTTTATAATTTTATAATTGATTGTAAGTTGAATTCTTTTACATTTTTTATTAAAACATATTACAATTAAATATCTAG
>NW_018403306.1:388-631 GCF_002168275.2 Theobroma umbraticum | reverse complement strand
CCATTTATAGTCACCTATGCTTTCAAAAGCCTTATTACTCACTTTAACTGGTTTTATAATCTCCTAATTCATTTTAGGTTGAATATTTTTATATTTTTGATTAAAACAGATTATAATTGAATGTCTGCCTCAAGAGATGTGAAGAAAAAACTATTTATTGGCTAAAAAAGTCAACTTATAGCCACTTATACCTTCGAAAGCCTTATTACTCGCTTTAAATGGTTTTATAATCCCATAATTGAT
>NW_018403306.1:0-176 GCF_002168275.2 Theobroma umbraticum | reverse complement strand
TAGGTTCAATTTTTTTATATTTTTGGTTAAAATAGATTATGATTGAATGTTCACTTAGGGAAACATGAAGAAAGGGCCATTCATTGGTAAGAAAATCCCATTTATAGTCACTCATGCTTTCGAAAGCCTGATTACTCACTTTAAATGGTTTTATAATCTCATAATTGATTTTAGGT
>NW_018403305.1:4583-4668 GCF_002168275.2 Theobroma umbraticum | reverse complement strand
ATCCTAGTCTGTTTTAACCAAAAATGTACAAAGAATTCAAATTTAAATCAATTTGGATATTATAAAACCATTTAAAGTGAATAAT
>NW_018403305.1:4403-4573 GCF_002168275.2 Theobroma umbraticum | reverse complement strand
AAGGAATGAGTGACTATAAATAGACTTCTCTTGCCACTGAATGCCTTTTTCTTTACGTTTGTAGAGATAGATGTTCAATTATAGTCTATTTAACAAAATATATTAAAAAAAATTGAACTTAAAAACAATTACGGCATTATAAAACTATTTAAAGCAAGTAATAATGCTTT
>NW_018403305.1:3730-3938 GCF_002168275.2 Theobroma umbraticum | reverse complement strand
TAAGGCTTTCAAAGGTATGGGTGACTATAAATGGACTTTTCTTGCCAATGAATAATGCATTTTTCTTTACGTTTCTCGAGGTAGACATTCAATTATAGTCTGTTTAAGAAAAGAAAGTCAACTTAAAATTAATTACGGCATTACAAAATCATTTAAAGTGAGTGATAACGCTTTTGAAGGTATAGGTGACTATAAATGGACTTTTCTT
>NW_018403305.1:3393-3532 GCF_002168275.2 Theobroma umbraticum | reverse complement strand
TGCCAATGAATGCCTTTTTCTTTATGTTTCTTGAGGTAAACATTCAATTATAGTATGTTTAACAAAAAATATAAAAAAAATTCAGATTAAAATCAATTACGGTATTACAAATCCATTTAAAGCGAGTAATAAGGCTTTT
>NW_018403305.1:3018-3194 GCF_002168275.2 Theobroma umbraticum | reverse complement strand
TTATTTACGTTTATCAAGGTAAACATTCAATTATAGTCTGTTTTAACAAAAAGTGTAAAATAATTCAACTTTAAATCAATTGTGGCATTACAAAACTATTTAAAGCGAGTAATAAGGCTTTAGAAGGTATGAGTGACTATAAATAGACTTTTCTTGCCAATGAATACCTTTTTCTT
>NW_018403305.1:2679-2763 GCF_002168275.2 Theobroma umbraticum | reverse complement strand
TATGGGTGACTATAAATGGACTTTTCTTCCCAATGAATACTTTTTTCTTCATGTCTCTGAAGGAAGACATTCAATCCTAGTCTG
>NW_018403305.1:1665-2669 GCF_002168275.2 Theobroma umbraticum | reverse complement strand
GCTAGACATTCAATTATAGTCTGTTTAAGAAAAAATATATAAAAAAATTCAACTTAAAATCAATTACGGCATTATAAAACCATTTAAAGCAGGTAATACGGCTTTTGAAGGTATGGGCGACTATAACTGGACTTTTCTTCCCAATGAATGCTTTTTTTTTCATATTTCTCAAGGTAGACATTCAATTTTAGTCTGTTTTAACCAAAAATGTACAAAGAATTCAAATTTAAATCAATTTTGAGATTATAAAAATATTTAAAGTGAGTGATAAGGCTTTTGAAAGAATAAGTGACTATAAATGGACCTTTCTTGCCAATGAATGCTCCCTTCTTTATGTTTCTCGGGGTAGACATTCAATTATAATATGTTTTAACCAGAAAAGCAAAAACAATTGAACTTAAATTCAATTTTGAGATTATAAAACTATTTAAAGTGATTAATAAGGCTTTTGAAGTAATGGGTGACTATAAATAGACTTTTCTTGCCAATGGATACTTTTTTTTTCATGTTTCTCATGGTAGACATTCAATTCTAGTCTATTTTAACTAAAAGTGTACAAAACATTCAAATTGAAATCAATTTTGAGATTATAAAATCATTTAAACTGAGTAATAAGGCTATTGAAGGAATGAGTGACTATACATGGACTTTCCTTGCCAATGACTACTTTTTTCTTCATGTTTCAGAAGGAAAACTTTAAATCCTAGTCTGTTTTAACCAAAAATGTACAAAGAATTCAAATTTAAATCAATTTTGAGATTATAAAACCATTTAAAATGAGTAATAAGGCTTTTGAAGGAATGGGTGACTATAAATGGACTTCTCTTACCAATGAATACCTTTCTCTTTACGTTTCTAGAAGTAGACATTCAATTATAGTCTGTTTAAGAAAAAATAAAAAAAAATTCAACTTAAAATCAATTACGGAATCATAAAACCATTTAAAGCGGGTAATACGGCTTTTGAAGGTATGGGTGACTATAAATGGACTTTTCTTCCCAATG
>NW_018403305.1:1446-1645 GCF_002168275.2 Theobroma umbraticum | reverse complement strand
TCTCGAGGTAGATATTCAATTCTAGTCTGTTCTAACTAAAAATTTATAAAGAATTCAAATTTAAATCAATTTTGAGATTATAAAAACATCTGAAATGAGTGATAAGTCTTTTTAAGGAATGAATGACTATAAATGTACCTTTCCTGCCAATGAATGTTCTTTTTTTTTTGTTTCTCGGGGTAGACGTTCAATTAAAATA
>NW_018403305.1:836-961 GCF_002168275.2 Theobroma umbraticum | reverse complement strand
AGGAATGGGTGACTATAAATGGACTTCTCTTACCAATGAATGCCTTTTTCTTTACCTTTGTCGAGCTAGAAATTCAATTATAGTCTGTTTAACAAATGATATAAAAAAAATTCAACTTAAAATCA
>NW_018403305.1:243-559 GCF_002168275.2 Theobroma umbraticum | reverse complement strand
TTAACCAAAAATGTACAAAATATTCAAATTTAAATCAATTTTGAGATTATAAAATCATTTCAACTGAGTAATAAGGCTCTTGAAAGAATAGGTGACTATAAATGGACTTCTCTTGCCAATGAATGCCTTTTTCTTTCCATTTGTCGAGTTAGACATTCAATTATAGTCTGTTTAAGAAATGATATAAAAACAAATTCAACTTAAAATCAATTACGACATTACAAAACTATTTAAAGCAAGTAATAATGCTTTTGAAGGTATAGGTGACTATAAATGGATTTTTCTTACCAATGAATGCTTTTTTCTTCATATTTCT
>NW_018403305.1:0-220 GCF_002168275.2 Theobroma umbraticum | reverse complement strand
CTGTTTTAACTAAAAATGTACAAAGAATTCAAATTTAAATCAATTTTGTGATTAAAAAAAAATTTAAAGTGAGTAATAAGGCTTTTAAAGGAATGGGTGACTTTAAATAGACTTTTCTTGCCAATGAATGCCTATTTATTTACGTTTATCAAGGTAAACATTCAAATATAGTCTGTTTTAACCAAAAGTGTAAAATAATTTAACTTAAAATCAATTATGG
>NW_018403304.1:4730-4870 GCF_002168275.2 Theobroma umbraticum | reverse complement strand
ATAGTCACCCATTCCTTCAAAAGCCTTATTACTCGCTTTAAATTGTTTTGTAATATAATAATTAATTTTAAGTCAATTAATTTTATGTTATTGGTTAAAACAGATCATAATTGAATATCTACCTTGAGAGACTTGAAGAA
>NW_018403304.1:4008-4128 GCF_002168275.2 Theobroma umbraticum | reverse complement strand
TAAATTTTTTAACATTTTTGGTTAAAACAGATTATAATTGAATGTCGACTTAGAAAAATGGGAAGGAAAAAGCATTCATCGGAAAGAAAAGTCCATTTATAGTCACCTATTCCTTCAAAA
>NW_018403304.1:3708-3858 GCF_002168275.2 Theobroma umbraticum | reverse complement strand
TATTACTCGCTTTAAATTGTTTTATAATCTCATAATTGATTTTAAGTCAATTTTCTTTACATTATTAGTTAAAATAGGCTATAATTGAATGTTTATCTCGAGAAACATAAAGAAAAGGCATTTATTGGCAAGAAAAGTCCATTTATAGTC
>NW_018403304.1:2831-3016 GCF_002168275.2 Theobroma umbraticum | reverse complement strand
CTTTAAATGCTTTTATAATCTCATAATTGATTGTAAGCTAAATTTTTTTTACATGTTTGGTTAAAACAGACTATAATTGAATGTCTACTCAGAAAAATATGAAGAAAAAAGCATTCATTGATAAGAAAAGTCTATTTATAGTCGCCTATTTCTTTAAAAGTGTTATTATTCCCTTTAAATAGTTT
>NW_018403304.1:2720-2821 GCF_002168275.2 Theobroma umbraticum | reverse complement strand
AGTCTATTTATAGTCATCTATTCTATCAAAAGCCTTCTTACTCGCTCCAAATGGTTTTATAATCTCATAATTGATTTTAAGTTGAATTTTTTTACATTTTT
>NW_018403304.1:2104-2251 GCF_002168275.2 Theobroma umbraticum | reverse complement strand
GAAGAAAAAGATATTCATTGGCAAGAAAAGTCCATTTATAGTCATCCATTCTTTTAAAATCCTTATTACTCTCTTTAAATGGTTTTATAATTCCATAATTGATTTTAAGCTGAATTGTTTTACATTTTTAGTTAAAACAGACTATAA
>NW_018403304.1:1691-1819 GCF_002168275.2 Theobroma umbraticum | reverse complement strand
TTTTAAGTTAAATTTTTTTTTACATTTTTTGTTAAAACAGACTATAATTGAATGCCTGCAGCATGAAAGATGCGGAAAAAGCCATTCATTGAGAAGATAAGTCCATTTATAGTCACCCATTCCTTCAA
>NW_018403304.1:945-1090 GCF_002168275.2 Theobroma umbraticum | reverse complement strand
AGGCATTCATTGGCAAGAAAAGTCCATTTATAGTCACCCATTCTTTCGAAAGCCCTATTACTTGGTTTAAATAGTTTTATAATCTCATATCTGATTCTAAGTTGAATTTTTTTACATTTTTAGTTAAAACAGACAATATTTGAAT
>NW_018403304.1:571-693 GCF_002168275.2 Theobroma umbraticum | reverse complement strand
AATTGATTTTAGGTTTAATTGTTTTTGTATTATTGGTTCAAACAGATTATAATTAAATGTCTAGCTCTAGAAACATGAAGAAAAAGGTATTCATTAGCAAGAAAAGTCCATTTATAGTCACT
>NW_018403304.1:0-152 GCF_002168275.2 Theobroma umbraticum | reverse complement strand
TTCTAAATTAAATTTTTTTTATATTTTTTAAAATAGACTATAATTGAATGTCTACCGTAAGAAACATAAAGAAACAAGCATTCATTGGTAAAAAAAGCCTATTTATAGTCTTCTATTCCCTCAAAAGCCTCATTACTCGCTTTAAATAGTTT
>NW_018403303.1:913-1039 GCF_002168275.2 Theobroma umbraticum | reverse complement strand
AAAAAAATTAAACTTAAAATCAATTATGGCATTATAAACCATTTAAAGCGAGTAATGAGGCTTGTAAAGGTATGGGTAACTATAAATGGACTTTTCTTTCCAATGAATGCTTTTTTCTTCATGTTT
>NW_018403303.1:810-903 GCF_002168275.2 Theobroma umbraticum | reverse complement strand
ACATTCAATTATAATCTATTTTAACAAAATATGTACAAAGAATTCAAATTCAAATTAATTTTGAGAGTATAAAACCATTTAAAGTGAGTAATA
>NW_018403303.1:673-800 GCF_002168275.2 Theobroma umbraticum | reverse complement strand
AGGAATGGGTGACTGTAAATGGACTTTTCTTGCCAGTAAATGGTTTTTTCTTCGCGTTTCTCAAGGTAGACAGTCAATTCAGTTTGTTTTAACTAAAAATGCACAAAGAATTCAAATTTAAATCTAT
>NW_018403303.1:525-663 GCF_002168275.2 Theobroma umbraticum | reverse complement strand
TAAAACCATTTAAAGTGAGTAATAAGGCTTTTGAAGGAATGGGTCATAAATAGACTTCTCTTGCTTATGAATGCTTTTTTCTTTATGTTTCTCAAGGTAGGCATTCGATTATCGTCTGTTTTAACCAAAAATGTAAAA
>NW_018403303.1:402-515 GCF_002168275.2 Theobroma umbraticum | reverse complement strand
TTAAAATCAATTATGAGATTATAAAACCATTTAAAGTGAGTAATGAGGTTTTTCAAGGAATGGGTCACTATAAATGGACTTCTCTTGCCAATTAACCTTTTTCTTCACATTTC
>NW_018403303.1:0-185 GCF_002168275.2 Theobroma umbraticum | reverse complement strand
TAAAGTGAGTAATAATGCTTTTGACGAAATGGTTGACTATAAATGGACTTTTCTTACCAATGAACAGCTTTTTCTTTATGTTTCTTGAGTTAGACATTCAATTGTAGTCTGATTCAACCAAAAATATAAACAAAATTCAACTTAAAATCAATTATGGCATTATAAACCGTTTAAAGTGAGTAATA
>NW_018403302.1:2518-2645 GCF_002168275.2 Theobroma umbraticum | reverse complement strand
GAATGTCTAGCTTGAGAAATGTATAGAAAAAGACATTCATTTGTAAGAAAAGTCTATTTATAGCCACTCATTTCTTCAAAAGCCATATTACTCGCTTTAAATAGTTTTATAATCTAATAATTGATTT
>NW_018403302.1:2132-2339 GCF_002168275.2 Theobroma umbraticum | reverse complement strand
TTTATAATCTTATAATTGATTTTAAGTTGAATGTTTTCACAATTTTGGTTAAAATAGACTATAATTGGATGTCTACCTCGAGAAACATGAAGAAAAAGAAATTCATTGGAAAGAAAAGTCCATTTATAGTGACCCACTCTTTCAAAAGCTTTATTACTCGATATAAATGGTTTTATAATCTCATAATTGATTTTAAGTTGAATTTTT
>NW_018403302.1:2000-2122 GCF_002168275.2 Theobroma umbraticum | reverse complement strand
TTTATAGTCACCTACTCCTTCAAAAGCCTTATTACTCGTTTTAAATAGTTTTATAATCTAAAAATTGGTTTTAGGGTTTAATTTTTTTTACATTATTGGTTAAAAAAGATTATAATTGAATG
>NW_018403302.1:1706-1831 GCF_002168275.2 Theobroma umbraticum | reverse complement strand
ACAGACTATAATTGAATGTCTACCTCAAGAATCGTGAAGAAAAAAGTATACATTGGCAAGAAGAGTCCATTTATAGTCACATATTTCTTCAAAAGCCTTATTACTCGCTTTAAATTGTTTTATAA
>NW_018403302.1:1363-1505 GCF_002168275.2 Theobroma umbraticum | reverse complement strand
TTAAATTGTTTTATAATATCATAATTGATTTTAAGCTAACTTTTTTCATAGTTTTGGTTAGAACAGACTATAACTGAATGCTTGCCTTGGAAAACATGTAGAAAAAAGTATTCATTGAGAAGAAAAGTCCATTTATAGTCAC
>NW_018403302.1:1143-1353 GCF_002168275.2 Theobroma umbraticum | reverse complement strand
AAAAGCCTTATTACTCGCTTCAAATAATTTTATAATCTCACAATTGATTTTAAGTTGAATTTTTTTACATTTTTGTTAAAATAAACTATATTTAAATGTCTACTAAGAGAAACGTAAAGAAACAAGCATTCATTAATAAGAAAAGTCCATTTATACCCTCTTATTCCTTCAAAAGCCTTATTACTCGCTTTAAATTATTTTATAATCTCA
>NW_018403302.1:592-745 GCF_002168275.2 Theobroma umbraticum | reverse complement strand
AAATGGTTTTATAATCTCGTAATTGATTTTAAGTTGAATTTTTTTATATTTTTTTCAAAACAGACAATAATTGAATGTCTACCTCCAGAAACATGAAGAAATAAGCATTCATTGACAAGATAAGTCCATTTATAGTCTCCTATTCCTTCAAAA
>NW_018403302.1:196-343 GCF_002168275.2 Theobroma umbraticum | reverse complement strand
TTTACATTATTGGCTAAAATAGATTATAATTGATGTCTAGCTCAAGTAACGTAACGAAAAATCTATTCGTAGTGAAGAAAAGTCCATTTATTGTCACACATTTCTTCAAAAGTCATATTACTCGTTTTAAATGGTTTTATAATCTCG
>NW_018403302.1:0-186 GCF_002168275.2 Theobroma umbraticum | reverse complement strand
TAAGTTGAATTTTTTTACATTTTTGGTTATAACAGACTATAGTTGAGCGTCTACCTCGAGAAACATGAAGAAAAAGCAATTCACAGGCAAAACAATTCAATTTATAGTCACCCACTCTTTCAAAAATCATATTACTCGCTTTAAATTATTTTACAATCTCATAATTGATTTTGAGCTGAATTTTTT
>NW_018403301.1:18579-18700 GCF_002168275.2 Theobroma umbraticum | reverse complement strand
AGCCCATTTATAGTCACCCAAGCCTTCAAAAGCCTTATTACTCTCTTGAAATGGCTTTATAATGTCTTAATTAATTTTAAGTTGAATTTTTTTACATTTTTCATTAAAACAGATTATAATT
>NW_018403301.1:18260-18404 GCF_002168275.2 Theobroma umbraticum | reverse complement strand
CATTCATTGGCAAGAAAAGTCCAATTATGGCCACCATTCCTTCAAAAGCCTTTCTACTCCCATTAAATGATTTAGTAATCCCATAATTAGTTATAAGTTGAATGGTTTTTACATTTTTAGTCAAATAGATTACAATTGAATTTT
>NW_018403301.1:17933-18068 GCF_002168275.2 Theobroma umbraticum | reverse complement strand
AACAGTTTGTAATTGAATGTTTGGCTCAAGAAACATGAAAAGAAACTAATTCATTGGAAAGAAAAGCCCATTTATAGTTACTCAAGCCTTCAAAAGCCTTATTGCTCGTATTAAATGGTTTTATAACCTCATAAT
>NW_018403301.1:17786-17923 GCF_002168275.2 Theobroma umbraticum | reverse complement strand
TTGTATTTTCTTACATTTTTAGCTAAAACAGATTATAATTGAATGTTTCCCTTGGAAAACATGAAGAAAAAGCTATTCATTGGTACAAAAAGATAAATTATAGTGACCCAATCCTTCAAAATCCTTATTACTCACTT
>NW_018403301.1:17617-17776 GCF_002168275.2 Theobroma umbraticum | reverse complement strand
TATAACCTCATAATTGATTTTAAGTTAAATTTTTTTATATTTTTATTTAAAATAGATTATAACTGAATATTTACCTTAGAAACCCTAAAGAAAAAGCCATTTATTGGCAAGAAAAGTCCAATTATAGTCACCCAATCCTTCAAAAGGCTTATTACTCTC
>NW_018403301.1:17436-17607 GCF_002168275.2 Theobroma umbraticum | reverse complement strand
TTTATAATCTCATAATTGATTTTAAGTTAAATTTTTTTATATTTTTAGTTACAACAGATTATAATTGAATGCTTGCCTTAGGAATCGTGAAGAAAAATGCATTTATTGCAAGAAAAACCCATTTATAGTGACCCAAGCCTTCAAAAGCCTTATTCCTCTCTTTAAATGGTT
>NW_018403301.1:17244-17336 GCF_002168275.2 Theobroma umbraticum | reverse complement strand
AGCCAAACATTCAATTATAATCTGTTTTAACCAAAAATGTAAAAAAATTAACCTTAAAATCAATTGAGATTATAAAACCATTTAAAGAGAGG
>NW_018403301.1:17136-17234 GCF_002168275.2 Theobroma umbraticum | reverse complement strand
TTGAAGGCTTGGGTCACTATAAATGGGCTTTTCTTGCAATGAATGCATTTTTCTTCATGATTCCGAAGGCAAGCATTCAATTATAATCTGTTTTAACT
>NW_018403301.1:17062-17126 GCF_002168275.2 Theobroma umbraticum | reverse complement strand
AAAAATTTAACTTAAAATCAATTATCAGATTATAAAACCATTTAAAGAGAGTAATAAGCCTTTT
>NW_018403301.1:16925-17052 GCF_002168275.2 Theobroma umbraticum | reverse complement strand
GTGACTATAATTGGACTTTTCTTGCTACTAAATGGCTTGTTCTTTAGGTTTTCCAAGGTAAATATTCAGTTATAATCTATTTTAAATAAAAATATAAAAAAATTCAACTTAAAATCAATTATGAGGT
>NW_018403301.1:14238-16567 GCF_002168275.2 Theobroma umbraticum | reverse complement strand
AATGAGATTTTCTTACCAATGAATGTGTTTTTCATCATGTTTTCAATGGAAAAAGTTCAATTATAATCTATTTTGACTGAAAATGTAAAAACCATTCAACTTATAATTAATTATGGGATTACAAAATCATTTAATGGGAGTAGTAAGGCTTTTGAAGGAATGGTGGCTATAATTAGACTTTTCTTGCTAATAAATGGTTTTTTCTTCACGTTTCCTAAGGCAAACATTCAATTATAATCTGTTTTAACAAAAAATGTAAAATATTCAATTTAAAATCAATTATGACATTATAAAACCACTTAAAGAGAGTAATAAGGCTTTTGAAGGCTTGGGTGACTATAAATGGGCTTTTCATGTCAATGAATGCATATTCTTCATGTTTCCCAAGGCAAGCACTCAATTATAATTTGTTTTAACTTAAAATATAAAAAAATTTAACTTAAAATCAATTACAAGATTATGAAATCATTTAAAGAGAGTAATAAGCTTTCTGAAGTATTGGGTGACTATAATTGGACTTTTCTTGCCAATAAATAGCTTTTTCTTTAGGTTTCCCAAGGAAAATATTCAATTATAATCTATTTTAACCAAAAATATAAGAAAATTCAACTTAAAATCAATTATGAGGGTATAAAACTATTTGAAGTGAGTAATAAGGCTTTTAAAGGATTAGGTCACTATAATTGGACTTTTCATACCAATAAACAGCTTTTTCTTTCTATTTTCTAAGGCAAATATTCAATTATAATCTGTTTTAACAAGAAATATAAGAAAATATAAATTAAAATCAATTATGAGGTTATAAAACTATTTAATACGAGCAATAAGGTTTTGAAGGTTTAGGTGACTATAAATGGGCTTTTCTTGCCAATGAATTAGTTTTTCTACATGTTTCTTGAGCCAAACATTCAATTACAAGCTGTTTTATCCAAGAATGTAAAAAAATTCAACTTCAAATCGATTTTGAGGCTATAAAACCATTTAAAGAGAGTAATAAGGCTTTTGAAGGCTTGGGTGACTATAAATGAGATTTTGTTGCCAATGAATGTGTTTTTCTTCATGTTTCCAATGGCAAGCATTCAATTATAATCTATTTTGATCAAAAATGTAAAAGCCATTCAACTTAAAATCAATTATGAGATTACAAAACTATTTAAATGGAGTAGTAAGGCTTTTGAAGGAATGTTGACTATAATTGGACTTTTCTTGCCAATGAATGGCTTGTTCTTCACATTTCCAAAGGCAAACATTCTATTATAATCTGTTTTGACTAAAAATGGAAGAAAGTTCAACTTAAAATCAACTATGAGGTTATAAAATCGTTTAAAGAGAGTAACAAAGCTTTAGAAGGCTTGGGTGACTATGAATGGGCTTTTTTTCTCAATGAACGAGTTTTTCTTCATGCTTCTTTAGGCAAAAAATTCAATTAGAATCTGTTTTAGCCAAAAATGTAAAAATCATTCAACTTAAAATCAATTATGGGATTATAAAACCATTTAAAGAGAGTAATAAGGCTTTTAAAGGCTTGGGTGGCTATAAATGGGCTTTTCTTATCAATGAACGAGTTTTTCTTAACGTTTTCTAAGGTAAACATTCAATTATAATCTGTTTTAACCAAACATATAAAAAACATTTGACTTAATATAAATTATGAGATTACAAAACCATCTAAAGGGCGTAGTAAAGCTTTTGAAAGAATGGGTGACTATAATTGGACTTTTTTTGTCAATGAATGGCTTTTTCCTTTAGGTTTCCCAAGGCAAACATTCAGTTATAATCTGTTTTAGCAAAAAATGTAAAAAAATTCAACTTAAAATCAATTTTGGAGTTATAAAATCATTTAAAGAGAGTAATAAGGCTTTTGAAGGCTTCGGTGACTATAAATGGGCCTTTTTTCCCGATGAACTAGTTTTTCTTCATGTTTCTTTAGGCAAAAAAATCAATTACAATCTGTTTTAGCCAAAAATGTAAAAAATATTCAACTTAAAATCAATTATGGGATTATTAAACCATTTAAAAAGAGTAATAAGGCTTTTAAAGGCTTGGGTGACTATAAATGGGCTTTTCTTGCCAATGAACGAGTTTTTCTTCACGTTTTCAGAGGTAAACATTCAATTATCATCTGTTTTAACCAAAAAAGCAAGAAACATTCGACTTAATGTCTATTATGAGATTATAAAAACCATCTACAGGGAGTAGTAAGACTTTTGAAGGAATAGGTGACTATAATTGGACTTTTCTAGCCAATAAATGGCTTTTTCCTTCAAGTTTCCCAAGGTAAACATTCAATTATAATTTGTTTTAGCAAAAAATGTAAAAAAATTCAACT
>NW_018403301.1:13799-14158 GCF_002168275.2 Theobroma umbraticum | reverse complement strand
TTAAAGAGAGTAATAAGGCTTTTGAAGGCTTGGGTGACTATAAATGAGATGTTCTTGCCAATGAATGTGTTTTTCTTCATGTTTCTAATGGCAAGCATTCAATTATAATTTGTTTTGACCAAAAATATAAAAACCATTCAATTTAAAATCAATTATGGGATTACAAAACTATTTCAAGAGAGTAGTAAGGCTTTTGAAGGAATGCTGACTATAATTAGACTTTTCTTGCCAATGAATGGCTTTTTCTTCACGTTTCTAAAGGCAAACATTCTATTATAATCTATTTTGACAAAAAACGTAACAAAGTTTAACTTAAAATCAACTATGAGGTTATAAAATCGTTTAAAGAGAGTAATAAG
>NW_018403301.1:13691-13789 GCF_002168275.2 Theobroma umbraticum | reverse complement strand
GCTTGGGTGACTATAAATGGGCTTTTTTTCTCAATGAATGGGTTTTTCTTCATGCTTCTTTAGGCAAAAAATTCAATTAGAATTTGTTTTAGCCAAAA
>NW_018403301.1:13543-13681 GCF_002168275.2 Theobroma umbraticum | reverse complement strand
CATTCAACTTAAAATCAATTATGGGATTATAAAGCCATTTAAAGAGAGTAATAAGGCTTTTAACGGCTTAGGTTGCTATAAATAGGCTTTTCTTGCCAATGAACGGGTTTTTCTTAACGTTTTCTGAGGTAAACATTC
>NW_018403301.1:13300-13513 GCF_002168275.2 Theobroma umbraticum | reverse complement strand
AAAACATTTGACTTAATATAAATTATGAGATTACAAAACCATCTAAAGGGAGTAGTAAAGTTTTTGAAGGAATGGGTGACTATAATTGAACTTTTTTTGCCAATGAATTAATTTTTCCTTCAGGTTTCCCAAGGCAAACATTCAAATTTAATCTATTTGAGCCAAAAATGTAAAAAAATTCAACTTAAAATCAATTTTGAGGTTATAAAATTA
>NW_018403301.1:12882-13107 GCF_002168275.2 Theobroma umbraticum | reverse complement strand
GTGACTATAAATGGGCTTTTCTTGCCAATGAATGGGTTTTTCTTCACGTTTTTTGAGGTAAACATTCAATTAAAATCTATTTTAACTAAAAATGTAAAAAACATTTGGCTTAATATAAATTATGAGTTTACAAAACCATCTAAAGGGAGTAGTAAGGCTTTTTAAGGAATGAGTGACTATAATTGGACTTTTTTTGCCATTGAATGGCTTTTTCCTTCAGGTTTC
>NW_018403301.1:12638-12870 GCF_002168275.2 Theobroma umbraticum | reverse complement strand
TTCAATTATAATCTGTTTTAGCCAAAAATGTAAAACAATTCAACTTAAAATCAATTTTTGGGTTATAAAATCATTTAAAGAGAGTAATAAGGTTTCTGAAGGCTTAGGTGACTATAAATGGGCTTTTCTTCCCAAAGAACAAGGTTTTCTTCATGTTTTTTTAGGAAAAAATTTCAATTACAATCCGTTTTAGCAAAAAATGTAAAAAACATTCAACTTAAAATCAATTATG
>NW_018403301.1:12469-12628 GCF_002168275.2 Theobroma umbraticum | reverse complement strand
ACCATTTGAAGAGAGCAATAAGGCTTTTAAAGGGTTGGGTGACTATAAATGGGCTTTTCTTCCCAAAGAACAAGGTTTACTTCATGTTTCTTCTAGAAAAAATTTCAATTACAATCCGTTTTAGCCAAAAATGTAAAAAACATTCAACTTAAAATCAAT
>NW_018403301.1:12215-12459 GCF_002168275.2 Theobroma umbraticum | reverse complement strand
TAAAACCATTTGAAGAGAGCAATAAGGCTTTTAAAGGGTTGAGTGACTATAAATGGGCTTTTCTTGCCAATGAGTGGGTACTTCTTCATGTTTCCTGAGGCAAACATTCAATTATAATCTATTTTAACAAAAAATGTAAGAAAGATTCGACTTAATGTCAATTATGAGATTACAAAACCATCTACAAGGAGTAGTAAGGTTTTTGAAGGAATGAGTGACTCTAATTGGACTTTTCTAGCCAATG
>NW_018403301.1:11772-12205 GCF_002168275.2 Theobroma umbraticum | reverse complement strand
TCCTTCAGGTTTCCTAAGGTAACATTCAATTATTATCTTATTTAGCTAAAAATGTAAAAAAATTCAACTTAAAATCAATTTTAGGCTTATAAAATCATTTAAGAGAGTAATATGGCTTTTGAAGGCTTAGGTAACTATAAATGGGTTTTCCTTGCCAATTAATTGGTTTTTCTTCATGTTTCTCAAGCCAATCATTCAATTAAAATATGCTTTAACCAAAAATGTAAAAAAATTGAATTTAAAATTAATTTTGAGGTTATAAAACCATTTACAGAGAGTAATAAGGCTTTTGAAGGCTTGGGAGACTATAAATGGGCTTTTCTTTCCAATGAATGCATTTTTCTTCATGTTTTTGAAGGCAAACATTCAATTATAATCTGTTTTAACCAAAAACATAGGAAATTCAACGTAAAATCAATTATGAGATTATAAA
>NW_018403301.1:11121-11587 GCF_002168275.2 Theobroma umbraticum | reverse complement strand
GGAAAACATTTAATTATAATATGTTTTAACTAAAAATGTAAAAAAATTCATCTACAAACCAAGTACGATATTATAAAACTATTTAAAGTGAGTAATAAGGCTTTCGAAGGATTTGGTAACCATAAATGGGCTTTTCTTTCCAATGAATTTGTTTTCTTTCATGTTTCTCCAGGAAAACATTCAATTATAATTTGTTTTAACTAAAAATGTAAAAAACATTCAGCTTAAAATTAATTATGGGATTATAAAACCATTTAGAGGGAGTAGTAAGGCTTTTGAAGGAATGGGTGACTATAATTGGACTTCTCTAGCAAATAAATGGCTTTTTCTTCATGTTTCTGAAGGTAAATATTCAATTATAACCAGTTTTAGCCAAAAATGTAAGAAAATATAACTTAAAATTAATTGTGAAGTTCTAAAGCCATTTAAAGCGAGTAATAAGGCTTTTGAAGGATTGGGTGACTAT
>NW_018403301.1:10516-11066 GCF_002168275.2 Theobroma umbraticum | reverse complement strand
ATCCGTTTTAACCAAAAACATGAGGAAATTCAACTTAAAATCAATTATGAGGTTATATAACCTTTTCAAGAAAGTAATACGGCATTTGAAGGCTTGGGTGACTATAATTAGGCTTTTCTTGCCAATGAATTGGCTTTTCTTCATGTTTCTCAAGGAAAACATTCAATTATAATCTGTTTTAGGTAAAAGCTTAAAAAAATGAAACTTAAAATCAATTTTGAGGCTATAAAACCGTTTAAAGAGAGTAATAAGGATTTTGAAGGCTTGGGTGACTATAAGTCGGCTTTTCTTGCCAATGAATGTATTTTTCTTTATGTTTCCTAAGGTAAACATTCAATTATAATTTGTTTTAACCAAAAATTTAAAAAAAACTCAACTTAAAATCAATTATGAGATTAGAAAACCATTTAAAGAGAGGAATAAGGCTTTTGAAGGCTTGGGTGACTATAAATAGGCTTTTCTTGCCAATGAATGCATTTTTCTTCATGCTTCCCAAGGCAAGCATTCAATTATAATATGTTTTAACCAAAAATATAAAAAAATTCAACTT
>NW_018403301.1:10384-10506 GCF_002168275.2 Theobroma umbraticum | reverse complement strand
ATGAGATTATAAAACCATTTAAAGAGAGTAATAAGCCTTTTGAAGGATTGGTGACCATAATTGAACTTTTCTTACCAATAAATAGCTTTTTCATCAAGTTTTACAAGGTAAATATTCAATTA
>NW_018403301.1:10166-10374 GCF_002168275.2 Theobroma umbraticum | reverse complement strand
TAACCAAAAATGTAAAAAAATTCACTTTAAAATCTATTATGAGGTTATTAAACTATTTAAAGTAAGTAATAAGGCTTTTGAAGGATTGGGTCACTATAATTGGACTTTTCATACCAATGAATGGCTTTTTTTCACGTTTTCTAAGGTAAACGTTCAATTATAATTTGTTTTAACCAAAAATATAAGAAAATACAACTTAAAATCAATT
>NW_018403301.1:8821-10044 GCF_002168275.2 Theobroma umbraticum | reverse complement strand
ATAAGGCTTTTGAAGGATTGGGTGACTATAAATGAGCTTTTCTTGCCAATGAATCGGTTTCTCTTCATGTTTCTTGAGCTAAACATTCAATTACAGTCTATTTTAGCCAACAGTGTAATAAAATTCAACTTAAAATCAATTTTGTGGTTATAAAACCTTTTAAAGAGAGTAATAAGGCTTTTGAAGGCTTGGGTGACTATAAATGGGCTTTTCTTACCAATGAATGTATTTTTCTTCATGTTTTTGATGGCAAACAATCAATTAAAATCTATTTTAACCAAAAACATAAGAAAATTTAACTTAAAATCAATTATGAGGTTATAAAACTTTCTAAAGAGAGTAATAAGGCTTTTGATGGCTTGGGTGATTATAATGCACTTGCTTGCCAATAAATGTGTTTTTCTTCATATTTCTCAAGGCAAAGACTCAATTATAATTTGTTTTAACCAAAAATATAAAAAAATTGAACTTAAAATCAATTATGAGATTATAAAACCATTTAAAGGGAGTAATAAGGCTTTCGAAGGCTTGAGTGACTATAAATGGGCTTTTCTTGCCAATGAATTAGTTTTTCTTCATGTTTCTCAAGGAAAACATTCAATTATAATCTGTTTTAACCAAAAATATAAAAAAAATCAACTTAAAATCAATTCTGAGGTTATAAAACCATTTAAAAAAATAATAAGGCTTTTGAAGGTTTGGGTGACTATAAATGGGCTTTTCTTGCCAACGAATGAGTTTCTATTCATGTTTCTTGAGCCTAACATTGAATTGTAATCTTTTTTAACCAAAAACATAAAAAAAATAAACTTAAAATTAATTAAGAGATTATCAAACATTTTAAAGAGAGTAAAAAGGCTTTTCAAGACTTAGGTGACTATAAATGGGCTTTCCTTGCCAATGAATGGCTTTTTCTTCAGGTTTCCTAAGGAAGACATTCAATTATACTCTGTTTTAACTAGAAATGTAAAAAAATTCAACTTAAAATCAATTACGAGATTACAAAACCATTTAAAGCGATTAATAAAGCTTTTGAAGGATTGGGTGACTATACTTGAACTTTTCATGCCAATGAATGTCTTTTTCTTCATGTTTCCAGAGGAAAACATTCAATTATAATCTTTTTTAACTAAAAATATAAAAAAATTGAATTTAAAATCAATTATGAAGTTATAACACTGTTTAAAGAGAGTAATAAGGCTTTCAAAGGCTTAGCCGACTAT
>NW_018403301.1:8145-8381 GCF_002168275.2 Theobroma umbraticum | reverse complement strand
AAACATTTAATTATAATCTGCTTTAACTAAAAATATAAAAAACTCAACTTAAAATCACTTTTGAGGTTATAAAACCATTTAAAACGAGTAATAAGGCTTTTAAAGGCTTGGGTAACTATAAATGGGTTTTTCTTGTCAATGAATGCATTTTCTTTCATGTTTCCTTATGCAAACATTCAATTATAATCAGTTTTAACCAAAAATATAAAAAATTCAACTTAAAATTAATTATGAGA
>NW_018403301.1:7886-8135 GCF_002168275.2 Theobroma umbraticum | reverse complement strand
TTTTAAAGCGAGTAATAAGGCTTTTAAAAGCTTGGGTGACTATAAATGTGCTTTTTTTAACAATGAATGGATTTTTCTTCATGTTTCTCGAGGTAAACATTCTATTATAATATATTTTAACTAAAAATGTAAAAATATTAATTTAAAATTATTTATGAGATTATAAAACTATTTAAAGCGAGTAATGTGACTTTCGAAGGCTTGGGTGACTATAAATGGACTTTTCTTGCCAATGAATGTGTTTTTCTT
>NW_018403301.1:6387-7786 GCF_002168275.2 Theobroma umbraticum | reverse complement strand
AAATCAATTACAAGATTATAAAATCATTTAAAGAGAGCAATAAGCCTTTTGAAGAATTGGGTGACTATAATTGGACTTTTCTTTCCAATAAATGGCTTTTTCTTTAGGTTTCCTAAGGCAAATATTCAATTATAATCTATTTTAACCAAAAATGTAAAAAAATTCAACTTAAAATCAATTATGAGGTTATAAAACCATTTAAAGTGAGTAATAAGGCTTTTGAAGGATTGGGTCACTATAATTAGACTTTTCATACCAATAAACAGCTTTTTCTTTATGTTTTCTAAGGCAAACATTCAATTATAATCTGTTTTAATCAAAAATGTAAGAAAATACAAATTAAAATCAATTATGAGGTTATAAAACCACTTAATACGAGCAATAAGGCTTTTGAAGGCTTGGGTGACTATAAATGGGCTTTTCTTGACAATGAATTAGTTTTTCTACACGTTTCTTTATCCAAACATTCAATTACAAACTGTTTTATCCAAGAATGTAAAAAAATTTAACTTAAAATCGATTTTGAGGTTATAAAACTATTTAAAGAGAGTAATAAGGTTTTTGAAGGCTTGGGTGACTATAAATGAGATTTTCTTGCCAATGAATGTGTTTTTCTTCATGTTTCTAATGGTAAGCATTCAATTATAATCTGTTTTGACCAAAAATGTAAAAACTATTCAACTTAAAATCAATTATGGGATTACAAAACTATTTAAAGAAAGTAGTAAGGCTTTTGAAGGAATGCTGACTATAATTAGACTTTTCTTGCTAATGAATGGCTTTTTCTTCACCTTTCCAAAGGCAAACATTCTATTATAATCTGTTTTGACAAAAAACATAAGAAAGTTTAACTTAAAATCAACGATGATGTTATAAAATCGTTTAAAGAGAGTAATAAGGCTTTTGAAGGCTTGGGTGACTATAAATAGGCTTTTTTTCTTAATGAATGAGTTTTTCTTCATGCTTCTTTAGGCAAAAAAATTCAATTAGAATTTGTTTTAGCCAAAAATATAAAAAACATTCAACTTAAAATCAATTATGGGATTATAAAACCATTTAAAGAGAGTAATAAGGCTTTTAAAGGCTTGGGTGCTTATAAATGGGCTTTTCTTGCCAATGAACGGGTTTTTCTTAACGTTTTCTGAGGTAAACATTCAATTATAATCTGTTTTAACCAGAAATGTAAAAAACATTTGACTTAATATAAATTATGAGATTTCAAAACCATCTAAAGGGAGCAGTAAGGCTTTTAAAGGAATGGGTGACTATAATTGGACTTTTTTTGCCAATGAATTATTTTTTCCGTCAGGTTTCCCAAGGTAAACATTCAAATCTAATCTGTTTTAGCCAAAAATGTAAAAAAATTCAACTTAAAATCAATTTTGAGGTTATAAAATTA
>NW_018403301.1:5496-6130 GCF_002168275.2 Theobroma umbraticum | reverse complement strand
CTTAATATAAATTATGAGATTACAAAACCATCTAAAGGGAGCAGTAAGGCTTTTGAAGGAATGGGTGACTATAATTAGACTTTTTTTGCCAATGAATTATTTTTTCCTTCAGGTTTCCCAAGGCAAACATTCAAATTTAATCTGTTTTAGCCAAAAATATAAAAAAATTCAACTTAAAATCAATTTTGAGGTTATAAAATTATTTAAATAGAGTAATAATACTTTTGAAGGCTTGGGTGACTATAAATGGGCCTTTCTTCCCAATGAACTGGTTTTTCTTCATGTTTCTTTAGGCAAAAAATTCAATTACAATTTGTTTTAGCCAAAAATGTAAAAATCATTCAACTTAAAATCAATTATGGGATTATTGAACTATTTAAAGAGAGTAATAAGGCTTTTAAAGGCTTGGGTAACTATAAATGGGCTTTTCTTGCCAATGAACGGGTTTATCTTCACGTTTTTTGAGGTAAACATTCAATTAAAATCTGTTTTAACTAAAAAAGTAAAAAACATTTGACTTAATATAAATTATGAGTTTACAAAACCATCAAAAGGGAATAGTAAGGCTTTTGAAGGAATAAGTGACTATAATTGGACTTTTTTTGCCATTGAATGGCTTTTTCCTTCAGGTTTC
>NW_018403301.1:4967-5425 GCF_002168275.2 Theobroma umbraticum | reverse complement strand
ATTTAGCTTAAAATCAATTTTGGGGTTATAAAATCATTTAAAGAGAGGCTTGGGTGACTATAAATGGGCTTTTTTTCCTAAAGAACAAGGTTTTCTTCATGTTTTTTCTGGAAAAAATTTCAATTACAATCCGTTTTAGCCAAAAATGTAAAAAACATTTAACTTAAGATCAATTATGGGATTATAAAACCATTTGAAGAGAGTAATAAGGCTTTTAAAGGGTTGGGTGACTATAAATAGGCTTTTCTTGCCAATGAGTGGGTACTTCTTCATGTTTCCCGAGGCAATCATTCAATTATAATCTATTTTAACAAAAAAAGTAAAAAACATTCGACTTAATGTCAATTGTGAGATTACAAAACCATCTACAGGGAGTAGTAAGGCTTTTGAAGGAATGAGTGACTATAATTGGACTTTTCTAGCCAATGAATGGCTTTCTCCTTCAGGTTTCCTAAGGT
>NW_018403301.1:4782-4957 GCF_002168275.2 Theobroma umbraticum | reverse complement strand
TTATAATCTGTTTTAGCCAAAAATGTAAAAAAATTCAACTTAAAATCAATTTTGGGCTAATAAAATCATTTAAAAGAGTAATATGGCTTTTGGAGGCTTGGGTGACTATAAATGGATTTTTCTTGCCAATTAATTGGTTTTTCTTCATGTTTCTCAAGCCAATCATTCAATTAAA
>NW_018403301.1:4362-4508 GCF_002168275.2 Theobroma umbraticum | reverse complement strand
AACATTCAATTATAATCTGTTTTAACCAAAAACATAGGAAAATTCTACTTAAAATCAATTATGAGATTATAAAACCGTTTAAAGAGAGTAATAAGGTATTTGAAGGCTCGAGTGACTATAAATGGGCTTTTCTTGCCAAGGAATCA
>NW_018403301.1:3913-4158 GCF_002168275.2 Theobroma umbraticum | reverse complement strand
AATGTAAAAAACATTCAGCTTAAAATTAATTATGGGATTATAAAACCATTTAGATGGAGTAGTAAGGCTTTTGAAGGAATGAGTGACTATAATTGGACTTCTTTTGCAAATAAATGGCTTTTTCTTCATGTTTCTGAAGGTAAACATTCAATTATAACTAGTTTTAGCCAAAAATGTAAGAAAATATAACTTGAAATTAATTATGAGGTTTTAAAGCCATTTAAAGCGAGTAATAAGGCTTTTGA
>NW_018403301.1:3811-3903 GCF_002168275.2 Theobroma umbraticum | reverse complement strand
GACTATAATTGGACTTTTCATATCAATGAATGGCTTTTCCTTTATGTTTCACAAGGCAAACATTCAATTATAATCCGTTTTAACCAAAAACA
>NW_018403301.1:3594-3801 GCF_002168275.2 Theobroma umbraticum | reverse complement strand
CAACTTAAAATCAATTATGAGGTTTTATAACCTTTTAAAGAGAGTAATACGGCATTTGAAGGCTTAGGTGACTATAATTAGGCTTTTCTTACCAATGAATTGGCTTTTCTTCATATTTCTCAAGGAAAACATTCAATTATAATCTGTTTTAGGTAAAAACTTAAAAAAATTAAACTTAAAATCAATTTTGAGGCTATAAAACCGTTT
>NW_018403301.1:3448-3584 GCF_002168275.2 Theobroma umbraticum | reverse complement strand
ATAAGGCTTTTGAAGGCTTGGGTGACTATAAGTCAGCTTTTCTTGCCAATGAATGTATTTTTCTTTATGTTTCCTAAGGCAAACATTCAATTATAATATCTTTTAACCAAAAATATAAAAAAATTCAACTTAAAAT
>NW_018403301.1:3311-3438 GCF_002168275.2 Theobroma umbraticum | reverse complement strand
ATTATAAAACCATTTAAAGAGAGTAATAAGTCTTTTGAAGGATTAGGTGACTATAATTGAACTTTTCTTACCAATAAATAGCTTTTTCTTCAGGTTTTACAAGGTAAATATTCAATTATAATATATT
>NW_018403301.1:3018-3301 GCF_002168275.2 Theobroma umbraticum | reverse complement strand
ATGTAAAAAAATTCAATTTAAAATCAATTATGAGGCTATTAAACTATTTAAAGTGAGTAATAAGGTTTTTGAAGGATTGGGTCACTATAATTGGACTTTTCGTACCAATGAATGGCTTTTTCTTCACGTTTTCTAAGGTAAACGTTCAATGATAATTTGTTTTAACCAAAAATATAAGAAAATACAACTTAAAATCAATTATGAGGTTATAAAACCATTTAATACAAGCAATAAGGCTTTTGAAGGCTTGGGTGACTATAAATGAGCTTTTCTTGCCAATGAA
>NW_018403301.1:2465-2766 GCF_002168275.2 Theobroma umbraticum | reverse complement strand
AAAACATAAGAAAATTTAACTTAAAATCAATTATGAGGTTATAAAACCTTCTAAAGAGAGTAATAAGGCTTTTGATGGCTTGGGTGACTATAATACGCTTTCTTGCCAATAAATGTGTTTTTCTTTATATTTCTCAAGGCAAAGATTCAATTATAATTTGATTTAACCAAAAATGTAAAAGAAAATAAACTTAAAATTAATTATGAGATTATGAAACATTTTAAAGAGAGTAAAAAGGCTTTTCAATACTTGGGTGACTATAAATGGGCTTTTATTGCCAATGAATGGCTTTTTCTTCAAG
>NW_018403301.1:2163-2433 GCF_002168275.2 Theobroma umbraticum | reverse complement strand
TTTAACTAGAAATGTAAAAAAATTCAACTTAAAATCAATTACGAAATTACAAAACCATTTAAAGCGATTAATAAAGCCTTTGAAGGATTGGGTGACTATACTTGAACTTTTCATGCCAATGAATGTCTTTTTCTTCATGTTTCCAAAGGAAAACATTCAATTATAATCTTTTTTAACTAAAAATGTAAAAAAATTCAATTTAAAATCAATTCTGAGGTTATAACACTGTTTAAAGAGAGTAATAAGGCTTTCAAAGGCTTAGCCGACTAT
>NW_018403301.1:1512-1826 GCF_002168275.2 Theobroma umbraticum | reverse complement strand
CAATTATAAGATTATAAAACTATTTAAACAGAGTAATAAGGCTTTTGAAGGCTTTGGTGACTATAAATGGGCTTTTCTTGACAATGAATGGATTTTTCTTCATGTTTCTCAAGGCAAACATTAAATTATAATATGTTTTAACTAAAAATGTAAAAAAATTAACTTAAAATCATTTATGAGATTATAAAACAATTTAAAGCGAGTAATGTGACTTTCGAAGGCATGGGTGACTATAAATGGACTTTTCTTGCCAATGAATATTGTTTTCTTTATGTTTCCTAAGGAAAACATTCAATTATCATCTATTTTAACCA
>NW_018403301.1:1191-1324 GCF_002168275.2 Theobroma umbraticum | reverse complement strand
AAATGGGCTTTTCTTGCCAATGAATGGCTTTTTCTTCAGGTTTCCCAAGGAAAATATTTAGTTATAATATGATTAAACTAAAAATGTAAAACAATTCAACTTAAAATCAATTTTGAGGTTATAAAACCATTTA
>NW_018403301.1:839-1070 GCF_002168275.2 Theobroma umbraticum | reverse complement strand
AACTTAAAATCAATTATGAGATTATAAAACTATTTAAAAAGAGTAATAAGGCTTGAATGACTATAAATGGGCTTTTCTTGCCAATGAATGGCTTTTTCTTCAAGTTTACTAAGGAAAACATTCAATTCTAATCTATTTTAACCAAAAATATAAAACAATTCAACTTAAAATCAATTCGGAGGTTATAAAACCATTTAAAGAGAGTAATAAGGCTTTTGAAGGCTTGGGTGA
>NW_018403301.1:196-553 GCF_002168275.2 Theobroma umbraticum | reverse complement strand
TAAAACAATTAAACTTAAAATCAATTATGAGATTATAAAACTATTTACAGCGAGTAATAAGGATTTCGAAGGCATGGGTGACTATAAATGAGCTTTTTTTGCCAATGAATTGGTTTTTCTTCATATTTCTGAAGGTAAGCATTCAATTATAATATGTTTTAACTAAAAATATTTAAAACATTTTAGGTTAAAATCATTTATGGGATTAAAAAATCATTTAAAGGGAGTAATAAGGCTTTCAAGGGAATGGGTGACTATGATTAGACTTTTCTTGCTAATAAATGGCTGTCTTCAGGTTTCCCAAGGAAAACATTCAATTATAAGCTATTGTAAATAAAAATATGTAAAAAAATTCAA
>NW_018403301.1:0-186 GCF_002168275.2 Theobroma umbraticum | reverse complement strand
ATTATGAGATTATAAAACCATTTAGAGAGAGTAATAAGGCTTTTGAAAGCTTGTGTAACTATAAATTAACTTCTCTTGCCAATGAATGGCTTTTTCTTTAGGTTTACCAAGGAAAACATTCAATTATAATCTTTTTTAACTAAAAATGTAAAAAATCTCAACTTAAAATCAATTATGAGATTATAA
>NW_018403300.1:6088-6251 GCF_002168275.2 Theobroma umbraticum | reverse complement strand
AATTTATTATAAATTATAATAATGTTTATGTATAAATTAAATATATGTATGTATGATATATTTATACAATTATATATATATTCATAACATTTTATATGGCGAAACATTAGTAAAGTTTAATAATTATAATATATTAATATGTAAGATATTTATTATCATATAT
>NW_018403300.1:5211-6078 GCF_002168275.2 Theobroma umbraticum | reverse complement strand
ACATATAAGTTATATCATTTAAAATATTTCACTTGTAATTTTATATCAATATAGATTTATAAACAAACATATATAACTAATATTAAATTGCTATGATTATGATTTGTATATGTACATATAATACTTTAATATATTTTAAGTTTATTATTAATTAAGTTTACTTTTAATTTTTCTTAACATATATAAAAATATTATATATATATTAATACATATATATATATATATATATATAACTAGTTTGGTTTTTTTGGTGGATTGATCCAAAAATTTTAAAACCAACAACTGATCAAAATCTTATTGAACTTAACATTTTGGACCAATTAGATCAAACTATATTACTTAAATCGCATTTGATTTGAGTAGATAATTGACTTGGATTTGTGTTGCTCACTCTTATCTGACAAGATAGCCAGATAAAGTGAGCTTCCATTTCAAGAAAGTTAATTTATTTGCATTTGAAATTTTCATAATTGTTAGGTTGCATTTCAGTGTGGAACAAACACTTGAAATATTTTATGAAAGTTTGTTGGTAATTATAAATTAATTTGTCGGAAGAAACCTTTTTTTAAGTAAAATATTTATTAAAAAAGTTAATATTTGTTGTTATTTAGATAAATTGTTAAAAATATTTTTAATTGTTTGATATATTGTGAAAAATATTTTTTATTACTATCTATTTTTAAGAATTTGTTATCATAACATCATAATGCAAGACATCAAAAACAAATTTTTCAATATTAAAAATATTACATAATATTTCATCTGTTTATTTATTTATTTATTTCTTATCATATTTTTATACTAGTGATTTAATTGGTTCATGGGATCAATTAGTCTAAAATGTTTAATCTAATTGGTTTTTTGGTT
>NW_018403300.1:3136-5111 GCF_002168275.2 Theobroma umbraticum | reverse complement strand
ATATTGTTTATAATTAGTTATTATTTATATAAACTTTGATATAAAACATTTTAGATCATCAATTTCATATATATATATATATATAATTATGAATGAAGTTTATAAATTTTAATATTAGAATTTATAAAAAATAAAATAAAATTTTGGTCTATTGATCTAAAATCGAATCAACCAAACCAATTCTATATTTGATCGATTTGATCTTTCTTTATATTTGATCAGTTTTGATCAGCTTTTTAAAATTAATTGGTTCATTTAGTCTTTAAATATGATGGATCAAACTATTAAATTCATTCATGGATGTTGCTTTTGCAGGGATAGTGATGCCTACGTACCTTTTCCCAATATAGGTATTGGTTTGGCCTCTCTAATCTATTCTCCAAGGACCAATATATCAGCAGAGGTGAATTATAAAATGAAAATTTGAAGTTCATCATGAACAATAAATATATATGATGTTCTTTACTAAAGAGCAAGAGTTTATTTTGGCTGGCTATGGTTTAGAGTTAAAAGAGTAAATTAACGTTGAGAAAAGGATAGTCATCTTGAAATTATATTTTTCAAAATTTAAATTCAAAGTATATAAATATCTTTCTAAACTTTACCTATTATTCAAGGATTTTGTTGAGCTTTTAGGATTAGTGAAATTAGTCCAACAAGTTAGGCCAATTTGACAAAGACTAGCTCAACTTATGTCATATAACTTTTCCCTAATTCTAGAGAATTCTACGAGTGACAAAGAATATTAAGAACCTATGTTAAGTATCATTACTTGTTAGTAACGTGTAATTTAGACCAAACAAAGACTAGCTGAATCTAGAGAATCTGGCAAAGAAGTATTAACACTAGCTAAAAATAGTCATTTTTCACATATTAAGATTCCAATCAAAGACATCAAGCTATCGTAAATGTTAAAGTAATTATAAATAAATGTACATCATAATTAAGAAAATTCAATTATCTCCAAATATATATAGAGATGTATTTTTGAGAAGGAGAAATTTACCTGCAAATATATGCTTGTAGGGTTAGAGTTAAGAGTGAGGTACAGGGTTTACTTCATTCCCCTAAGGAGTTTTAAAAGTTAGAAAGGTAAGTGTGAATGAGAGTTGGATGTATGTTCTCAATTTTATAAAGAAAATTATCAAAATTCCTACTTGAAACAGAGAGGTGGGCAACTGCTGACTAAGTGATTAGGGATATTAGGAAATATATATTAAAACTATATATACTTTGACCACGTGCTTTTCCTGTCTAAAAGAACCGACATAAACCAAATCAATCAACTACACAACTAAAATTAGGTACAATTTATGCCTATGTTTTTACTTTAGTATGTCCTATCCTGGGGATTCTTTGTTTTCCGGGTTCACAATTTGAGCTCGTGACAGTATGTAGTGTCATTTTCTTGGAAGAAGTTAATAAAATGATGCGTCAACTGCAATCACGTGGCAAATATAGACAAGATTTATTCAATCGAAAGAGAACGACAGAATCCTTCAGAAAAGATGAACTGGAGATCGTGGTGCCCTTCTTCCAACCCAGCATCTCCATGTGGAAAAAAATAATAAGAAAAGCCCTACATCTAAAGAAAACTAGATGAAGGCAGGACTCGTGATTGAAATAAATAAATAAATCATTTGGGAAATTTTATTAATGATTTTTTTGTGCTCTTTATGCATTATTATTGAAAGGGACCACTAGAAATGTAGAATACTTGAAACAAAATGTTAAAGACTTACTCATTGCTGAAAAGATTGGAATCATCTTTGATTTGTCGTGGGTAGGAAAAATAATATTTTCATTTAAATTTGTGGTTTTTTTTTTTTACCATTTTTAAATTTCATATTTCTGACAACATTTTTGTATTATTCTCAAAGAAAGATAGAATAGATCTATATAATCTTGGGACGTGACATCTAGAGGGCCCGTTTCATGTAAAATAATTGAAGTGGGATCAATTTGGGCTGGCTTG
>NW_018403300.1:1837-3036 GCF_002168275.2 Theobroma umbraticum | reverse complement strand
CTCACTGGTTTGGAAACCGAATCAGGGGCCGATCTCGAAATTCAACACCCCTTCCTCGTGCATTTAAAGCAAAATCCACCAACATTTGCCTAGTCGTCACCCGCAGTGCACGAAACCCGTCTCTTACAGTAAAACGTACTTTTACACGCGTCACTCCTTCATAGGTCGCATTTATCCACTGCAAAAATTACTTCAAAAAAACCGGTGAATGCTACAGTAAGTCTAATCTTATTGTAAGGTCAATAATAAAAACCTGTTTAACAGGTTAGCAGGTAAACAATATATATAATTTTTAAATTTATTCATTTTAGGATAACAATGTAGATAATTTTTAAATTTATTTAATTTATTTAAAAGTTATTTAAGTTTTAATTTTATTTTATTTTTAACTTTAAACTACAACAATATTATTCTTTTTAATATTAAAATTATTTTTAAATAATTAATTTAATAAAAATTATTATTATCACTTGTTACGTTAACTCTCATACATTTACGTTAAGATTTTAACTTTTTTTATTCCACTTTTATAAGATTCTACGTTAATTCTTTCAATTTTACGTCAAACTTTTTCAATAGTAACTTTTAACTATAATTCTCTTTATCTTTATTATTCTTTATTTAACATAAAAATTTGAATATCGTTACATGCTTTTAGCTCGATAATATAAATATAAATGCATAATTTTTATTAAAATGTGACGTTTTTACTTAATTAACTTATTACGTTAACTCTAATATATTTACGTTAAAATTTAAAATTTAGTTATTCTACTTTTATAAATTTTTACATCAATTGTTATAGTTTTACATCAAAATTTATCTATGACAATTTTGAGTTGTAATTTTTTTTATTATTTGTTTAAAAATTAAAATTTATATGTCGTTAAACATATTTAGCAGAAGAATATATATTTAAATATTTATTTTTTACTAAAATTAAAATTTTTTTTACTCAATTGACTTGTTACGTTAACTCTCATATATTTACGTCAACATTTAAAATTTAATTATTTCACCTTTATAAGTTTTTACGTAAATTGTTATAGGTTTACGTCAAAATTTATCTATGCTAATTTTGATTTATAATTATTTTTATTATTATTTAAAAAAATTTATATATCATTAAACACTTTTAGTCTTAGAATATATATTTAAATATTTATTTTTTACTAAAATTAGATTTTTTTTTACTTAAT
>NW_018403300.1:1532-1673 GCF_002168275.2 Theobroma umbraticum | reverse complement strand
ATTTTATACTATAATTATTTTTATTTTTATTATTTTATTTAAAAATTAAAATTTTTATATCGTTGCATACTTTTAGCTTGATAATATAAATATAAATACTTATTTTTTTTATTAAAATTAGACTTTTTTACTTAATTAACT
>NW_018403300.1:1372-1522 GCF_002168275.2 Theobroma umbraticum | reverse complement strand
ACTCTCACACATTTACGTTAAGATTTAAAATTTAGTTATTTCACTTTTATAAGGTTTTACATCAATTCTTATAGTTTTACATAAAATTTATCTACAACAATTTTGAGCTATAATTATTTTTATTATTGTTATTTATTTAAAAATTAAAAT
>NW_018403300.1:1091-1190 GCF_002168275.2 Theobroma umbraticum | reverse complement strand
CAACTGTTATAGTTTTACATCAAGATTTATCTATGTCAATTTTGAACTATAATTTTTTATTATTATTATTTTTTATTTAAAAAATAAAATTTATATATC
>NW_018403300.1:878-1081 GCF_002168275.2 Theobroma umbraticum | reverse complement strand
TTTAGTCTGAAAATATATATATTTAAATGTTTATTTTTTACTAAAATTAATTTTTTTTTACTTAATGGACTTATTACGTTAACTCTCATACGTTTACGTTAAGATCTAAAATTTATTGATTCTACTTCTATAAATTTTTACATCAATTCTTAAAATTTTACGTTAAGACTTATCTATGTCAATTTTATATTATAATTATTTTT
>NW_018403300.1:412-733 GCF_002168275.2 Theobroma umbraticum | reverse complement strand
TAATATAAATATAAATACTTATTTTTATTAAAATTAGACTTTTTTACTTAATTAATTAATTACATTAACTCATACACATTTACGTTAAGATTTAAAATTTAGTCATTCTACCTTTATAAGTTTTTATATCAATTCTTACAGTTTTATGTGAAAGCTTATCTATGTCAATTTTAAACTATAATTATTTTTATCTTTATTACTTTTATTTAAAAATTAAAATATATATATTGTTAAATACTTTTATTTGAATAATATAAATTTAAATATTTATTTTTTAATAAAATTAATTTTTTATACTTAATTGACTTGTTATGTTAATTC
>NW_018403300.1:0-110 GCF_002168275.2 Theobroma umbraticum | reverse complement strand
TAATTATTTTTATCCTTATTATTTTTATTTAAAAATTAAAATTTGTATATTGTTTCATTCTTTTTGCTTGATAATATAAATATAAATGCTTGCTTTTCATTAAAATTAGA
>NW_018403299.1:1647-1766 GCF_002168275.2 Theobroma umbraticum | reverse complement strand
TATAAAACCATTTAGAACGAGTAAAAAGACTGTTGAAAGACTGAGAGGCTATAACTAGACTTTTGTTATCAATGAATACTTTATTCTTCATGATTCTCGAGGCAGACATTCAATTATAG
>NW_018403299.1:1438-1621 GCF_002168275.2 Theobroma umbraticum | reverse complement strand
ATTCAACTCAAAATTAATTATTAGATTATAAACTATTTAAAGCGAGTAATAAGAATTTTGAAGGAATTGGTGACTAGAAATGGACTTTTCTTGTCAATGAATGTGTTTTTCTTCACGTGTCTTAAGGTTGACATTCAATTACAGTCTGTTTTAATGAAAAATATAAAAAAACTCAACTTAAAA
>NW_018403299.1:1058-1211 GCF_002168275.2 Theobroma umbraticum | reverse complement strand
AAGGCTTTTGAAAGAATGAGAGGCTATAAATAGACTTTTCTTGCTAATGAATGCCTTTTTCTTCATATTTCTCGAGGTCAACATTTAATTACAGCCTGTTTTTAACGAAAAATGTAAAAATATTCAACTTAAAATCAATTATGAGATTATAAA
>NW_018403299.1:519-686 GCF_002168275.2 Theobroma umbraticum | reverse complement strand
AGGCTATAAATAGACTTTTCTTGCCAATGAATACTCTTTTCTTCACTTTTCTCATGGCAGACATTCAATTATAATATGTTTTAATGAAAAATGTTAAAAAATTGAACTTAAAATTTATTATGTGCTTATAAAACCATTTAAACGAGTAAAAAGGCTGTTGAAGGACT
>NW_018403299.1:325-509 GCF_002168275.2 Theobroma umbraticum | reverse complement strand
AAATAGACTTTTGTTATCAATGAATGCTTTTTTCTTCACGATTCCTGAGGCAAACATTCAATTATTGCCTGTTTTAATCCAAAATGTAAAAAAATTCAACTTAAAATCAATTATTAGATTACAAAACTAATTAAAATGAGTAATAAGGCTTTTGAAAGAATAGGAGGCTATAAATAGACTTTTC
>NW_018403299.1:0-128 GCF_002168275.2 Theobroma umbraticum | reverse complement strand
TAAAGGAATGAGAGGCTATAAATGGACTTTTCTTATCAATGAATGCTTTTTTCTCCAAGATTGTAAAGGCAGAAATTCAATTATAGTCTGTTTTAACGAAAAATGTAAAAAAATTCAAGTTAAAATGA
>NW_018403298.1:4828-4958 GCF_002168275.2 Theobroma umbraticum | reverse complement strand
TGAATTCTTTGTGCATTTTTTGGTTAAAACAGACTAGGATTGAATGTTTACCTTTAGAAACTTGAATAAAAAAGTTTTCATTGGCAAGAAAAGTCCATTTATAGTCACCCATAACTTCAAAAGCCTTATT
>NW_018403298.1:4510-4680 GCF_002168275.2 Theobroma umbraticum | reverse complement strand
CGAGAAACATAAATAAAAAGGAATTCATTGGCACGAGAAGTCCAATTATAGTCAACCATTCCCTAAAAAGCCTTATTACTCACTTTCAATGGTTTTATAATCTCAAAATTAATTTGAATTTAAATTCTTTGTATATTTTTAGTTAAAACAGACTAGGATTGAATGTCTAC
>NW_018403298.1:4108-4316 GCF_002168275.2 Theobroma umbraticum | reverse complement strand
TGGCAATAAAAGTCCATTTATAGTCACCCATTCCTTTGGAAGCCTTATTACTCATTTTAAATGGTTTTATAATCTAAAAATTGATTTAACTTTGAATTCTTTGTGCACTTTTAGTTAAAACAGACAAGGATTGAATGTCCACCTTCAAAAACATGATGAAAAAGCATTCATTGGTAAGAAAAGTCCATTTATAGTCACCCATACCTTC
>NW_018403298.1:3824-3935 GCF_002168275.2 Theobroma umbraticum | reverse complement strand
CTTACTACTCCCTTTCAATGGTCTCGTAATGTCATAATAGATTTTCAATTGAATATTTTTTTTTAGTTAAACAGATTATAATTAAATGTTTACCTCAAGAAACGTAAAGAA
>NW_018403298.1:3565-3724 GCF_002168275.2 Theobroma umbraticum | reverse complement strand
ATGCTTTTTTCTTCACGTTTCTCAAGGTAAACATTGAATCCTAGTCTGTTTTAACCAAAAATATACAAAAAAATCAAATTTAAATGAATTTTGAGATTTTAAAAGCATTTAAAGTGAGTAATAAGGCTTTCAAAGGAATGGGTGACTATAAATGGACTT
>NW_018403298.1:3282-3393 GCF_002168275.2 Theobroma umbraticum | reverse complement strand
AGGTAGACATTCAATCCTAGTCTGTTTTAACTAAAAATATACAAAGAATTCAAACTTAAATCAATTTTGAGATCATAAAACCATTTAAAGTGAGTAATAAGGCTTTTGAAG
>NW_018403298.1:2692-2814 GCF_002168275.2 Theobroma umbraticum | reverse complement strand
TGCCAATGACTGTCTTTTTCTTTACGTTTCTTCAGGTAAATATTTAATTATAATCTATTTAAGTAAAGAAATAAAAAAAATTCAATTGAAAATCAATTATGACATTACGAGACCATTGAAAG
>NW_018403298.1:2378-2573 GCF_002168275.2 Theobroma umbraticum | reverse complement strand
CTTTTCTTACCAATGAATGCTTTTTCTTCATGTTTTTGAAGGTAGACATTCAATACTAGTCTGTTTTAACTAAAAGTGTACAAAGAATTCAAAGTTAAATCAATTTTTAGATTATAAAACCATTTAAATTGAGTAATAAGCCTTCCAAAGGAATGGGTGACTATAAATGGACTTTTATTGCCAATGAATGCCTTT
>NW_018403298.1:2108-2243 GCF_002168275.2 Theobroma umbraticum | reverse complement strand
TTTTCTTACCAATGAATGCTTTTTCTTCATGTTTTTGAAGGTAGACATTCAATCTTAGTCTGTTTTAACTAAAAATATACGAAGAATTCAAATTCAAATTAATTTTGAGATTATAAAACCATTTAAAGTGAGTAA
>NW_018403298.1:1816-1927 GCF_002168275.2 Theobroma umbraticum | reverse complement strand
AATAAGGCTTTTGAAGGTGTGGGTGACTATAAATGGACTTTTCTTGCCAATGAAAATTTTTTTATTCATGTTTCTGAAGGTAAACATTCAATCCTAGTCTGTTTTAACCAA
>NW_018403298.1:1113-1268 GCF_002168275.2 Theobroma umbraticum | reverse complement strand
GAAGAAATGGGTGACTATAAATGGACTTTTCTCACCAATGAATGCTTTTCTTCATGTTTCTCAAGGTAGACATTCAATCCTAATCCGTTTTAATTAAAAATATACAAAGAATTCAAATTCAAATTAATTTTGAGATTATAAAACCATTGAAAGTG
>NW_018403298.1:534-691 GCF_002168275.2 Theobroma umbraticum | reverse complement strand
TAACCAAAAATATACAAAGAATTCAAATTTAAATCAATTTTGAGATTATAAAGCTATTTAAAATGAGCAATAAGGCTTTTGAAGAAATGGGTGACTATAAATAGACTTTTCTCACCAATGAATGCTTTTCTTCAAGTTTTTGAAGGTAGACATTCAA
>NW_018403298.1:0-142 GCF_002168275.2 Theobroma umbraticum | reverse complement strand
GGTGACTATAAATGGACTTCTCTTGCCAATGACTGCCTTTTTCTTTACGTTTCTCGAGGTCGACATTAAATTATAATCTTTTTAACTGAAAATATAAAATATATTCAACTTAAAATGAATTATGGCATTACAAAACCATTTA
>NW_018403297.1:1457-1587 GCF_002168275.2 Theobroma umbraticum | reverse complement strand
TATAGTCACTCATTCTTTCAAAAGCCTTATTACTCACTTTAAATAGTTTTATAGTCTTATAATTGATTTTAAGTTAAATTTTTCTACATTTTTGGTTAAAATAGAGTATAATTGAATGTCTACCTCAAGA
>NW_018403297.1:927-1045 GCF_002168275.2 Theobroma umbraticum | reverse complement strand
AGTTGAATTTTTTTACATTTTTCATTAAAACAGACTATAATTGAATGCTTTCCTAGGAAAACATGTAGAAAAAGACATTCATTAAGAAGAAAAGTCCATTTATAGTCTCTTATTCTTT
>NW_018403297.1:777-917 GCF_002168275.2 Theobroma umbraticum | reverse complement strand
ATTACTCGCTTTAAATGGTTTTATAATCTCATAAATTGATTTTCAGTTGAATTTTTCTATATTTTTGGTTAAAACAGACTGCAATTAAATGTCTACCTCTTGAAACATGATGAAAAAGCTATACATTGGCAAGAAAAGTC
>NW_018403297.1:155-277 GCF_002168275.2 Theobroma umbraticum | reverse complement strand
TTAAGTTGAATTTTTTTACACTTTTGGTTAAAACATACTATAATTGAATGTTTGCTTCAAGAAATGTAAAGAAAAAAGCATTCATTGGCAAGAAAAGTCTATTTATAGTTTCCTATTCCTTC
>NW_018403297.1:0-135 GCF_002168275.2 Theobroma umbraticum | reverse complement strand
TAAATGGTTTTATAATCTCATAATTAATTCTAAGTTGAATTTTTTTACATTTTTCATTAAAACGGACTATAACTGAATGCCTGCCTCAAAAAACATATAGAAAAAGTCATTCATTAAGAAGAATAGTCTATTTAT
>NW_018403296.1:1114-2612 GCF_002168275.2 Theobroma umbraticum | reverse complement strand
TTAGAGTTAATCCCCTTGAAGTAAAGTTGAGAGTTCCCTTTGGCCACATACAATGTGAAATATGAATAAGTATGTAACAAGTGTATAACATTATTATCATTATTATTGCAAAAAGAAAATGAGATACGATACCGTAATAGCAAAGTTCTAGCTCAAATAAGCTTTCAAAAGACTATCCCACTACATACTCTATAGAGAAGAGTTATTATTCTTAATATTGGTAAAGATATCTAATTGTTCTTACACTTCAACTTTATGCTTTCTTAGTGAAGCTATCTTTGTTGCAATGTCTTCTAACTCTTTTTCCAAGGAAGACTTGTTCAGAAAAGCTTTGGCTCTAGATCTATAATCATTGAGGTTTAAGTTTAAATCCAATGTTACAAGTATTATTGAAATCCCGTAACATTTGTTGCACTTCTTCTGGTGAAGTACTCATTAATGGAGCATGGGAAATGGCTAGAGCTCTGCTTAACACTTCCATAATTAAACAAATGACATGCATATTCTTCAAAAAGTAGGTACTCCAAAATTCTCTTTTTATACTGAAAATTTGCTTTAAGTATTTCACATACTCTAAAGAAATTTTAAAACCATGGAAGTTGATTTTCCTACAACTCTTTTCAGTATGTGCTACTTAAGTACTAGAAACATTATTAGCATCTTTGTGTGTTGGCACTGAGGAGGAAGAAGCACAAGAATTAATTAGAGTAACTCTAGCATCGTCAGTAATAACTCCAACATCATGAATAACCTCAATATTCAGAGTTGCTCTAGCATTATCAATGATAACATCAAGAATGGCTCTAACATCAACTCCAATATCAAGAGCAACCTCAGTGTTGGGAATAACCTCAGTATCAAGAATAACCTCATCGTGAGTAGCCTACGGTGCAAGAATAATCTTTGCTTCAAAATAAATGTGAAACAACATCGAGTGAAGTGCCATTTTAATATTGCTCCTACCTGGTTTATATTGGAATTTTGAATGTGAGAAGGGAACAGAGCATCTAAATTAATGGAATCATCAAAAAAGTCTGTCAATACATTTGGCATTCTAAAAGAAGTAACAACACCATCAACTTCAGCTTCAACAACACCAATATACTCGTCATTTGTTTCATCATTACATTCAAAGTCATATGATCCTTCCTTAGTCTTAGCTTCAAAAGTCTCTTCTTCTTCAACCGAGTTAAGTTCAACTCTTGTAGTTGTTTCTCTTTAGAAAAAAAATATAATGAGCAAATGAATCTAGAAAAAAAAAGAAGTAAATGATGAACTTACTTTTTGATGCACATGTTTCGTTTGATGAGTAAGAGCATAAAGAGCATCATCTTCTTTATTTACAGTTTTTTTTCTTTTTGAGGGAAATCAAGTGCAAGGATACATTGGTGTTACATACAAGAAGAGTGTATAGACAAGCTTTGGGATTAGCTAAAAGTATAATAGAAGATCTTCATTCTTCAACACATTCCCTCAAATAAGTAAACCATCTAGAATA
>NW_018403296.1:0-1014 GCF_002168275.2 Theobroma umbraticum | reverse complement strand
TTTACTACTACAATTTTGTGTTACTAGGAAAAATGGATACTTCCAATGGCAACCAAGATGAACCTATTTTCTCTTACATTCAGAATTTGATAACAATTATCCAGGCTTCTCAAGAGATGATGCAAACATTGAAGGACAATAATAAGTGAATGATGGAAACTATATCTCAACTCGTATCCTTTACTACTACCACTTCCTAAGTCTAACTTGTGCACCTTAATAAGAGTACACCTGACGAAGTCACTCCTCTAGTTATAAACACTGAGGGGAATGCAGTTGATGTAGTAGTTGCTACAAACTCTAATCCAACCAACACCACTACTACAGTTACCCTAGTAACTACTTTTACTGTTGTAATCCCACTTGCTCCTACTTAAGGATTTGTGATAATAAAAAAGCTTCAAAGGCTGTTAGATCAAAAGAACAAGAGCTTGAATTTTTCTGAGTTTGACCTCAAGTTGCCTTACCCGACTAGTGTAGCTGTAAAACCATACCCTAAGGATTATACTAGTTCTAAATTCAAGTAATTCAATGGTAAGACTAGTGATGTACAAGAACATATTATGAAGTTTATGGAAACACTCGAAGTAGTGAGATTGGATGATGATTTGAAGTTGAAAGAGTTCTCTAAATCTCTCATTAAAAAGGCTTATATATGTTAAGTTAATCTCACCCTTGGCTTTGTTGAATCTTGGAATCAAATGTGTAGGATGTTTGGGAAGAAGTTTTTCTTCTCTACTCAAGAGAAAGTTACTCTCGTTGATTTGGGAGGAGAATATCAAAAGTCCCAAGAAGACCTTATGGAATACATCCAACGCTTTAAAGAAAGGGTGTTAGATATACAATAGTTTCATGATGAAAAGGAGTTGCTGAAGGTTTGCATTCAAGGAATGTTCAACGAGTGTAGGCTACACTTGAAAAATTTACCTCTTCTAACTTTTGCTACTTGGTGGAAGCGGCATGAAGAACCAATAATACAGTTCTAAGATAAAGAGGAGCTACTCGTTTCGATAG
>NW_018403295.1:34163-34319 GCF_002168275.2 Theobroma umbraticum | reverse complement strand
GGCGACTATAAATGGGCTTTTGTTATAAATCAATGGCTTTGTCTTCACATTTCTCAAGGTAAACAGTCAATTATAATTTGTTTTAACCAAAAATGTAAAAACAATTCATCCTAAAATCAATTATGAGGTTGTAAAACCATTTAAAGTGAGTAATAA
>NW_018403295.1:33808-33927 GCF_002168275.2 Theobroma umbraticum | reverse complement strand
ATTCAACTTAAAATCAATTATGAGATTATAATACTATTTAAAGTGAGTAATAAGTCTTTCAAAGACTTGAGTGGCTATAAGAGGACTTTTTATACTAATAGATGACTTTTGCTTCACAT
>NW_018403295.1:33211-33368 GCF_002168275.2 Theobroma umbraticum | reverse complement strand
AAGCGAGTAATAAGGCTTTCGAAGGCTTAGGTGACTATAAATGGGCTTTTCCTGTAGATGAATAAGTTTTTCTTCATGTTTCTCGAGGTAAATATTTAATTGTATCCTATTTTAATGAAAAATGTAAAACAATTCAACTTAAAATCAGTTATGAGAT
>NW_018403295.1:33041-33201 GCF_002168275.2 Theobroma umbraticum | reverse complement strand
TTTAAAGCGAGTAATAAGGCTTTTGAAGGCATGAGTGACTATAAATGGACTCTTCTTGTCAATGAATGGTTTTTTCTTCACGTTTCTCAAGGTAGACAATCAATTGTAATTTATTTTAACCAAAAATGTAAAAAAATTTAACTTAAAATCAATTATGAGA
>NW_018403295.1:32565-32866 GCF_002168275.2 Theobroma umbraticum | reverse complement strand
TGAGTGACTATAAATGGACTTTTCTTGCCAATGAATGTCTTTTTCTTCACTTTTTCCAAGGTAAAAATTCAATTATAACCCGTTTTAACCAAAAATATAAAAAAAACTCAACTTAAAATCAATTATGAGATTATAAAACTATTTAAAGTGAGCAATAAGTCTTTCAAAGGCTTAAGTGACTATAAATGGACTTTTTATGCTAATGGATGACTTTTGGTTCACGTTTTCCTAGGTAGATATTCAATTATAATCTATTTTAATCAAAAATATAAAAATATTCAAGTTAAAATCAATTATGAGA
>NW_018403295.1:32460-32555 GCF_002168275.2 Theobroma umbraticum | reverse complement strand
AATTTAAAGCGAGTAATAAGGCTTTTAAACACTTTGGCGACTATAAATAGACGTTTCTTATCAATGAATGGCTTTTTCTTCATTTTTCCTAAGGC
>NW_018403295.1:32165-32289 GCF_002168275.2 Theobroma umbraticum | reverse complement strand
CTTTCTTGCAAATGAATTCCATTTTTTTCACTTTTTTCAGCACAGACATTCAATTATAATTCGTTTTAACTAAAAAATATAAAAAAAATTCAACTTAAAATCAATTATGAGATTATAAAACCAT
>NW_018403295.1:31628-31763 GCF_002168275.2 Theobroma umbraticum | reverse complement strand
TTATAAAAATAATTTAAAGCTAGTAATAAGGCTTTCAAAGCCTTAGGTGACTATGCATGGACTTTTGTTGTCAATTAATGACTTTTTCTTTATGTTTCCTAAGGCAGACATTCAATTGTAAACTGTTTTAACCAA
>NW_018403295.1:31399-31602 GCF_002168275.2 Theobroma umbraticum | reverse complement strand
CAATTATGAGATTATAAAACCATTGAAATAGAGTAATAAGGCTTTCGAAGGCATGGGCGACTGCAAATGGGCTTTTGTTGTCAATGAATAGATTTTGCTTCACGTTTCTCAAGGTAAACATTTAATTATAATCTATTTTAACCAAAATCTAAAAAAATTTAACTTAAAATCAATTATGAGATTATAAAGCCATTTAAAGTGAG
>NW_018403295.1:29656-31299 GCF_002168275.2 Theobroma umbraticum | reverse complement strand
AATGTCTGTCTTGAAAAAAGTGAAGAAAAAGAAATTCATTTGCAAGAAAGGCCCACTTAATTGTAATTGAATGTTTACCTCAGGAAACGTGAAGAAAAACGCATTCATTGGCAAGAAAAGCCCATTTATAGCCACCTGAGCCTTCGAAAGCCTTATTACTCACTTTTAATGGTTTTATAATATCATAACTGATTTGAAGTTAAATTTTGTTACATTTTTTGTTAAAACAGATTATAATTGAATGTTTGCCTTGAGAAACATGAAGAAAAAGCCATTCATTGACAAGAAACGTCCATTTATAGTCGCCTAAGTGTTCAAAAGCCTTATTTCTCATTTTAAATTATTTTCATAATCTCATAATTGATTTTAACTTGAATGTCTTTACATTTCTACTTAAAATATATTATAATTGAATATCTAGCTTGGGAAACGTGAACCAAAAGTCAACCATTAGCATAAAAAGTCCACTTATAGTCACTCAAACCTTTAAAAGACTTATTACTCACTTTTAATAGTTTTATAATCTCATAATTGATTTTAAGTTGAGTTTTTTTATATTTTTGTTAAAACGGGTTATAATTGAATGTCTGCCTTCGAAAAAGTGAAGAAAAATGCATTCATTAGCCAGAAAAGTCCATTTATAGTCACTCATTTCCTTAAAAGTCTTATTACTCACTTTAAATAGTTTTGTAATCTCATAATTAATTTTAAGTTAAATGTTTTTAGATTTTTGGTTAAAATAAATTGCAATTGATTGTCTACCTTCAGAAACGTGAAGAAAAAGCCGTTCATTGACAAGAAAAGCCCATTTATAGTCTCTCATGTCTTCAAAAGTCTTATTACTCGCTTTAAATAGTTTTATAATGTCATAACTGATTTTAGGTTGTATTGTTTTACATTTTTCATTAAAACAGGATACAATTAAATATTTATCTCGAGAAACGTGAAGAAAAACTCATTCATTTACAGGAAAAGCCCATTTATAGTCACCCAAGCCTTCGAAAGTCTTATTGCTCGCTTTAAATGGCTTTATAATCTCATAATTGATTTTAAGTTGAATTTTATTACATTTTGGTTAAAACAGATTATAATTGAATGTTTGCTTTGAGAAACGTGAAGCAAAATCCTTTCATTGACAACAAAAGCTTATTTATACTCGCCCATGCCTTTGAAAGCCTTATTACTCGATTTTAATAGTTTTTACATTTTTGGTTAAAATAGATTATAATTGAATGTCTACTTTGAAAAATGTCAAGAAAAAGCTATTCATTGGCAACAAAATCCTATTTATAATCACCCATGTCTTCAAAAAACTTATTACTCACTTTCAATAGTTTTATAATCTTATAGTTGATTTTAAATTGAATTTTATATTTCTGACTAAAATATATTATAATTTAATATCTACCATGGAAAACGTAACGAAAAAGTCATCTATTAGCATAAAAAGTCCTCTTATAGTCAGTCAAGCCTTTGAAAGACTTATTACTCACTTTAAATGGTTATATAATCTCATAATTAATTTTAAGTTGAATTTTTTTTATATTTTTAGTTAGAACAAATTATAATTGAATGTTTGCCTTAGAAAAAGTGAAGAAAAAGGCATTTATTGGCAAGAAAAGTCCATTTATAGTCACTCATTC
>NW_018403295.1:29474-29575 GCF_002168275.2 Theobroma umbraticum | reverse complement strand
GAAGAAAAAGCCATTCATTGACAAGAAAGCCCATTTATAGCCACTCATGCGTTCAAAAGCCTTATTACTCACTTTAAGTAGTTTTATAATCTCATAACTGA
>NW_018403295.1:29072-29464 GCF_002168275.2 Theobroma umbraticum | reverse complement strand
AATTTTTTTACATTTTTCATTAAAATAGATTACAATTGAATGTTTTCCTCTAGAAATATAAAGACAAATTCATTCAGTTGCAGGAAAAGCCCATTTATAGTCACCTAAGCCTTTGAAAGCCTTATTACTCGCTTTAAATGGTTTAACAACCTCATAATTGATTTTAGAATGAATTTTTTTACATTTTTAGTTAAAACAGATTATAATTGACTATCTACCTTGAAAAATGTGAAGACAAAGCCATTGATTGATAAGAAAAGCCCATTTATAGTCGCCTATGCCTTTAAAAGCCTTATTGCTCACTTTAAATAGTTTTATAATCTCATAATTGATTTTAGGCTGAATTGTTTTACATTTTTTGTTAAAATAGATTGCAATTGAATGTTTGCCTC
>NW_018403295.1:26546-28828 GCF_002168275.2 Theobroma umbraticum | reverse complement strand
TGTTTTTACATTTTTGGTTAAAACAGATTATAATTGAATCTTTGCCTTGAAAAACATGAACAGAAAGCTATTTATTAACAACAAAAGCCTATTACTCGCTTTAAATAGTTTTATAATCTCATAATTGAGGTTAGGTTGAATTTTTTTACTTTTTTGGTTAGAACATATTGGCAACAAAAGCCCATTTATAGTCACTTAAGCCTTCGAAAGCCTTATTACTCGCTTTAAATGGTTTAACAACCTCATAATTTATTTTAGGATGAATTTTTTTACATTTTGGCTCAAACAAATTATAATTGACTATATGCCTTGAGAAACCTGAAGACAAAGCCATTGATTAATAAGAAAAGCCCATTTATTGCCACCCATGCCTTCAAAAGTCTTATTACTCGTTTAAATAGTTTTACAATCTCATAATTGATTTTAGGCTGAATTGTTTTATATTTTTAGTTCAAATAGATTATAATTGACTGTTTAGCTCGAGAAACGTGAAGAAAAATTCAGTCATTTGTAGGAAAAGCCTACTTATAGTCACTCAAGCCTCCAAAAGCCTTATTCTTCGCTTTAAATAGATTTATAATCTCATAATTGATTTTAAGTTGAATTTTTTTACATTTTGTTTAAAACAGATTATAATTGAATGTTTGCCCTGAGAAAAGTGAAGCAGAATCCATTCATTGACAAAAAAAGCCCATTTATAGTCGTCCATGCCTTCGAAAGCCTTATTTCTAGATTTCAATGGTTTTATAATCTCATAATTGATTTTAAGTTGGATGCTTTGGTTAAAACAAATTATAATTGAATATCCGCCTTAGGAAATATAAAGAAAAACTCATTCATTGGCAAGAAAAACTAATTTATCGTCACTTGAACCTTCAAAAGCCTTATTACTTGCCTTTAATGGTTTTATAATATCATAGCTGATTTAAGTTGAATTTTATTACTTTTTTTATGAAAACAGATCATAATTGAATATCTAACTTAGGAATCATGGAGAAAAAGCCATTCATTGGCAAGAAAAGTCTATCTATATTCACATAAGCCTTCGAAAGCCTTGTTACTCGCTTTAAATTATTTTTGTAATCTCATAATTGATTTCAACTTGAATGTTTTTACATTTTCGATTAAAATATATTATAATTGAATATCTTCCTTGGAAAACCTGAACCAAAAGTCATCCATTAGCATAAAAAGTCCACTTATAAGTCACTCAAGCCTTTGAAAGACTTATTACTCACTTTAACTAGCTTTGTAATCTCATAATTGAATTTAAGTTATATTTTTTTTATATTTTTGGTTTAAACGGATTATAATTGAATGCCTGCCTTGGCAAAAGTGAAGAAAAAGGCATTCATTAGCAAGAAAAGTCCATTTATAGTTACTGATTCCCTCAAAAGCCTTATTACTCACTTTAAATGGTTTTGTAATCTCATAATTGATTTTAAGTTGAATTTTTTTATATTTTGGGCTCAAACAAATTATAATTGATTGTCTATCTTGAGAAACATGAAGAAAAAGCCATTGATTGATAAGAAAAGCCCATTTAGAGTCATCCCTGCCTTCAAAAGCCTTATTACTCGCTTTAAATAGTTTTACAATCTCATATTTGATTTTAGCTGAATTTTTTTATATTTTTGGTTAAAATAGATTATAATTAACTGTTTGTCTCAAGAAGCGCAAAGAAAAACTCATTCATTTGCGGGAAAAGCCCATTTATAGTCACCTAAGCTTTTAAAAGCCTTATTACTCGCTTTAAAAGGCTTTATAATCTCATAGATGATTTTAAGTTAATTTTTGTACATTTTGGTTAAAACAGATTATAATTGAATGTTTGGCTTAAGAAATTTGTAGCAAAATCCATTCATCGACAACAAAAGCCCATTTGTAGTTGCCCATACCTTCGAAAGCCTTATTACTCGATTTCAATGATTTTATAATCTCATAATTGATTTTAAGTTGAATATTTTTACATTTTTGGTAAAAACAGATTATAATTGAATGTCTGTCTTAGGAAATATAAAGAAAAAGCTATTCATTGATAAGAAAAGTTCATTTATAGTCACCTAAGTCTTCGAAAGCCTTGTTTCTCGCTTTAAATTGTTTTATAATCTCATAATTAATTTTAACTTGAATGTTTTTACATTTTTGATTGAAATATATTATAATTGAATATCTTCCTTGGGAAACCTGAACCAAAAGTCATCCTTTAGTATAAAAAATGCACTTATAAGTCACTGAAGACTTTGAAAGACTTATTACTCACTTTTAATTGTTTTATAATC
>NW_018403295.1:26265-26536 GCF_002168275.2 Theobroma umbraticum | reverse complement strand
TTTTAAGTTAAATTATTTTATATTTTTAGTTAAAATAGATTATAATTGACTATCTGCCTTGGAAAAAGTGAAGAGAAAGGCATTCATTAGCAAGAAAAGTCCATTTATAGTCACACATTCCCTTAAAAGCTTTATTACTCGCTTTAAATAGTTCTGTAATCTCATAATTGATTTTAAGTTAAATGTTTTTACATTTTTAGTTAAAACAAATTATAATTAATTGTCTACCTTGGGAAACGTGAAGAAAAAGCCATTCATTGACAAGAAAAAC
>NW_018403295.1:24389-26243 GCF_002168275.2 Theobroma umbraticum | reverse complement strand
TCAAAAGCTTTATTACTCGCTTTAAATAGTTTTATAATCTCATAACTGATTTTATGATGAATGTTTTTACATTTTTCGTTAAAACATATTACAATTGAATGTTTGCCTTAGGAGACATGAAGACAACTCATTCATTTGTAGGAAAAGCCCATTTATAGTCACCCAAGCCTTCGAAAGCCTTATTACTCGCTTTAAATGGTTTTATAACCTCATAATTTATTTTAGGATGAATTTTTTTACATTTTTAGCTCAAATAGATTATAGTTGACTATATGCCTTTAGAAACCTGAAGACAAAGTCATTGATTGATAAGAAAAGTCCATTTATTATCACCCATGCCTTCAAAAGTCTTATTACTCGCTTTAAATAGTTTTACAATCTCATAATTGATTTTAGGCTGAATTTGTTTATATTTTTGGTTAAAATAGATTATAATTGACTGTTTACCTCAAGAAACATGAAGAAAAATTCAGTCATTTGTAGGAAAAGCCTATTTATAGTCACCCAAGCCTTCAAAAGACTTATTCCTTGCTTTAAATGGCGTTATAATCTCATAATTGATTTTAAGTTGAATTTTTTTACATTTTGGTTAAAACAGATTATAATTGAATGTTTGCCTTGAGAAACGTGAAGCAAAATCCATTCATTGACAACAAATGCCCATTTATAGTCGTCCATGCCTTCCAAAGCCTTATTTCTCGATTTCAATGGTTTTATAATCTCATAATTAATTTTAAATTGAATGTTTTTACATTTTTGGTTAAAACATATTATAATTGAATATCTGTCTTAGGACATATAAAGAAAAACTCATTCATTGGCAAGAAAAACTAATTTATCGTCACTTGAGCCTTCGAAAGCCTTATACTTCCTTTTAATAGTTTTATAATATCATAGCTGATTTTAAGTTGAATTTTGTTACTTTTTTTATGAAAACAAATCATAATTGAATATCTAACTTGGGAATCATGGAGAAAAAGCCATTCATTGGCAAGAAAAGTCCATTTATAATCACCTAAGCTTTCAAAAGCCTTATTACTCGCTTTAAATTGTTTTTATAATCTCATAATTGATTTTAACTTGAATGTTTTTACATTTTTAATTAAAATATATTATAATTGAATATCTTCCATGGGAAACTTGAACCAAAAGTCATCCATTAGCATAAAAAGTCTACTTATAAGTCACTCAAGCTTTTGAAAGACTTATTACTCACTTTAAATGGCTTTATAATCTCATAATTGAATTTAAGGTGTATTTTTTTTATATTTTCGATTTAAATGGATTATAATTGAATGTCTGCCTTGGAAAAAGTGAAGAAAAAGGCATTTATTGGTAAGAAAAGTCCATTTATAGTCACTCATTTCCTCAAAAGCCTTATTACTCACTTTAAATGGTTTTATAATCTCATAATTGATTTTAAGTTGAATTTTTTTACATTTTTGATTAAAACAAATTATAATTGATTGTCTACCTTGAGAAACATGAAGAACAAGACATCGATTGATAAGAAAAGCCCATTTAGAGTCACCCATGCCTTCATAAGCCTTATTACTTGCTTTAAATAGTTTTACAATCTCATATTTGATTTTAGGCTGAATATTTTTTTATTTTTGGTTAAAATAGATTGTAATTGACTGTTTCCCTCGAGAAATGTAAAGAAAAACTCATTCATTTGCAGAAAAAGCCCATTTATAGTCACCCAAGCCTTCAAAAGTCTTATTACTCACTATAAAAGACTTTATAATCTCATAGATGATTTTTAAGTTGATTTTTTTACATTTTGGTTCAAACGGATTGTAATTGAATGTTTACCTTGAGAAATGTGAAGCAAAATCCATTCATCGACAACAA
>NW_018403295.1:24025-24250 GCF_002168275.2 Theobroma umbraticum | reverse complement strand
AAAGTCCATTTATAGTCACCTAAGTCTTTGAAAGCCTTATTACTCACTTTAAATTGTTTTATAATCTCATAATTTATTTTATCTTGAACGTTTTTAGATTTTTGATTAAAATATACTATAATTAAATATCTTCCTTGGGAAACCTGAACCAAAAGTCATCCTTTAGCATAAAAAGTCCACTTATAAGTCATTGAAGCCATTAAAAGACTTATTACTCACTTTAAA
>NW_018403295.1:23774-23925 GCF_002168275.2 Theobroma umbraticum | reverse complement strand
AGTTAGAATAGATTATAATTGAATGTCTACCTTGGAAAAAGTGAAGAAAAAGGCATTCATTGATAAGAAAAGTTCATTTATAGTCACTCATTCCCTGAAAAGCTTTATTACTCGCTTTAAATAGTTTTGTAATCTCATAATTGATTTTAAG
>NW_018403295.1:22924-23413 GCF_002168275.2 Theobroma umbraticum | reverse complement strand
CACCCAAGCCTTCGAAAGCCTTATTATTAGCTTTAAATGGTTTTATAACCTCATAATTTATTTTACAATGAATTTTTTTATATTTTTGGCTCAAACAGATTATAGTTGACTATATGCCTTAGAAACCTGAAGACAAAGCCATTGATTGATAAGAAAAGTCCATTTATTGTCACCCATGCCTTCAAAAGTCTTATTACTTGCTTTAAATAGTTTTACAATCTCATAATTGATTTTAGGCTAAATTTGTTTATATTTTTGGTTAAAATATATTATAATTGACTGTTTTCCTCGAGGAACATGAAGAAAAATTCAGTCATTTGCAGGAAAAGGCTATTTATAGTCACCCAAGCCTTCAAAAGCCTTATTCTTCGCTTTAAATGGCGTTATAATCTCATAATTGACTTTAAGTTGAATTTTTTTACATTTTGATTAAAATAGATTATAATTGAATGTTTGCCTTGAGAAACGTGAAGCAAAATCCATTCATTG
>NW_018403295.1:22199-22645 GCF_002168275.2 Theobroma umbraticum | reverse complement strand
AATGTTTTTACATTTTTGAATAAAATATATTATAATTGAATATCTTCCCTGGGAAACTTGAAACAAAAGTCATCCATTAGTATAAAAAGTCTACTTATAAGTCACTCAAGCATATGAAAGAGTCATTACTCACTTTAAATGGCTTTATAATCTCAGAATTGAATTTAAGGTACATTTTTTTTATGTTTTTGATTTAAACGGATTATAATTGAATGTCTGCCCTGGAAAAAGTGAAGAAAAAGGCATTAATTGGCAAGAAAAGTCAATTTATAGTCACTGATTCCCTCAAAAGCCTTATTACTCACTTTAAGTAGTTTTGTAATCTTATAATTGATTTTAAGTTGAATTTTTTTACTTTTTTGGTTAAAACAAATGTTAATTGATTGTTTACCTTGAGAAACATGAAGAAAAAGATATTGATTGATAAGAAAAGCCCATTTACAGTC
>NW_018403295.1:21782-22058 GCF_002168275.2 Theobroma umbraticum | reverse complement strand
TTTGCAAGAAAAGCTCATTTATAGTCACCCAAGCCTTCAAAAGCCTTATTACTCACTTTAAAAAGCTTTATAATCTCATAGATGATTTTTAAGTTGATTTTTTTTACATTTTTGTTAAAACAGATTATAATTGAATGTTTGTCTTGAGAAATGTGAAGCAAAATCCATTCATCGAAAATAAAAGCCCATTTGTAGTCGCCCATACCTTCTAAAGCCTTATCACTCGATTTCAATGGTTTTATAATCTCATAATTGATTTTAAGTTGAATATTTTTA
>NW_018403295.1:21571-21770 GCF_002168275.2 Theobroma umbraticum | reverse complement strand
AAACAGATTATAATTGAATGTGTGCCTTAGGAAACATAAAGAAAAAGCTATTCATTGATAAGAAAAGTCCATTTATAGTCACCTAAGTCTTCGTAAGCCTTGTTACTCGCTTTAAATTGTTTTATAATCTCATAATTGATTTTATCTTGAATGTTTTTACATTTTTGATTAAAATATATTATAATTGAATATCTTCCTT
>NW_018403295.1:21207-21460 GCF_002168275.2 Theobroma umbraticum | reverse complement strand
AAGTCACTCAAGCCTTTAAAAGACTTATTACTCACTTTAAGTGCCTTTATAATCTCATAATTGATTTTAAGTTGAATTGCTTTTATATTTTTAGTTAGAACAGATTATCATAGAATGACTGCCATGGAAAAAGTGAAGAAAAAGGCATTCATTGATAAGAAAAGTCCATTTATAGTCACTCATTCCCTTAAAAGCTTTATTACTCGCTATAAATTATTTTGTAATCTCATAATTGATTTTAAGTTGAATTTTT
>NW_018403295.1:20727-21197 GCF_002168275.2 Theobroma umbraticum | reverse complement strand
AGTTAAAACAAATTATAATTGATTGTCTACCTTAAGAAATAAGAAGAAAAAGACATTGATTGATAAGAAAAGCCCATTTAGAGTCACCCATGCCTTCAAAAGCCTTATTACTCACTTTAAATAGTTTTACAATCTCATATTTGATTTTGGGCTGAATTTTTTAATATTTTTGGTTAAAATAGATTGTAATTGACTGTTTACCTCGAGAAACGTAAAGAAAAACTCATTCATTTGCAGGAAAAGCACATTTATAGTCACTTAAGCCTTCAAAGGCCTTATTACTCGCTTTGAATGGCTTTATAATCTCATAGATGATTTTTAAGTTGATTTTTTTACATTTTGGTGAAAAAAAATTATAATTGAATGTTTCCCTTGAGAAATGTGAAGCAAAATCCATTCATCGACAACAAAAACCCATTTGTAGTCGTCCATACCTTCGAAAGCCTTATTACTCGATTTCAATGGTTTTA
>NW_018403295.1:18861-20717 GCF_002168275.2 Theobroma umbraticum | reverse complement strand
ATTGATTTTAAGTTGAATATATTTATATTTTTGGTTAAAACAAATTATAATTGAATGTCTGCCTTAGAAAACATAAAGAAAAACCTATTCATTGATAAGAAAAGTCCATTTATAGTCACCTAAGTCTTCGAAAGCCTTATTACTCGCTTTAAATTGTTTTATAATCTCATAATTGATTTTAACTTGAATGTTTTTACATTTTTGATTAAAATATATTATAATTGAATATCTTCCTCGGGAAACCTGAATCAAAATTCATCCTTTAGCATGAAAGTCTACTTATAAGTCACTCAAGCCTTTAAAAGACTTATTACTCACTTTAAATGCCTTTATAATATCATAATTGATTTTAAGTTGAATTGTTTTTATATTTTTAGTTAGAACAGATTATAATTGAATGTCTACCTTGGAAAAAGTGAAGAAAATGGCATTCATTGACAAGAAAAGTCCATTTACAGTCACTCATTCCCTCAAAAGCTTTATTACTCGCTTTAAATGGTTTTGTAATCTCATAATTGATTTTAGGTTGATTTTGTTTTACATTTTTGGTTAAAACAAATTATAATTAATTGTCTACCTTGAAAAATGTGATGAAAAAGCCATTCATTGACAAGAAAAGCCCATTTATAGTCACTTATGCCTTTAAAAGCCTTATTACTCGCTTTAAATAGTTTTATAATCTCATAACTAATTTTAGGATGAATTTTTTTATATTTTTCATTAAAACATGTTACAATTGAATATTTACCTCAGGAAACATGAAAACAAACTCTTTCATTTGCAGGGAAAGCCCATTTATAGTTACCCAAGCCTTCGAAAGCCTTATTTCTCGCTTTGAATGGTTTTACAACATCATAATTGATTGTAGGATGAAATTTTTTACATTTTTGGTTAAAACAGATTATAATTGACTATATGCCTTGAGAAATCTTAGGACAAAGCCATTGATTGATAAGAAAAGCCTGTTTATAGTCACCCATACCTTCAAAAGCCTTACTACTCACTTTAAATAGTTTTACAATCTCATAATTGATTTTGAGCTTGATGTTTTTATATTTTTGGTTAAAATAGATTGTAATTGGCTGTTTGCCTGAAGAAATGTAAAGAAAAATTTATTCAATTGCCGGAAAAGCCCATTTATATTCATGGAAGCCTTCAAAAGCGTTATTGGTTGCTTTAAATAGCTTTATAATCTCATAATTGATTTTAAGTTGAATTTTTTTGTATTTTAGTTAAAACAAATTATAATTGAATGTTTGTCTTGAGAAACGTGAAGCAAAATCCATTCATTGACAACAAAAGCCCATTTATAGTCGCCCATGCCTTCGAAAGCCTTATTACTCGATTTCAATGGTTTTATAATCTCATAATTGATTTTAAGTTGAATGTTTTTATATTTTTGATAAAAATAGATTATAATTGAATGTCTGCCTTAAGAAACATAAAGAAAAAGCAATTCATTGACAATAAAAATCCATTCATAGTCACCTAAGCGTTCGAAAGCCTTATTACTTGCTTTAAATTATTTTTATAATTTCATAATTGATTTTAACTTGAATGTTCTTACATTTCAGAGTAAAATATATTATAATTGAATATCTTCCTTGGGAAACTTGAACCAAAAGTCATCCATTAGCATTAAAAGTCCACTTATAAGTCACTCAAGCCTTTGAAAGACTTATTACTCACTTTAAATGGCTTTATAATCTCATAATTAATTTTAAGTTGAATTTTTTTATATTTTTAGTTCAAACGGATTATAATTGAATGTCTACCTTGAAAAAAGTGAAAAAAAGGCATTCATTGGCAAGAAAAGTTCATTTATAATTACCCATTCCCTCAAAAGCCTTATTACT
>NW_018403295.1:18698-18849 GCF_002168275.2 Theobroma umbraticum | reverse complement strand
TTTTGTAATCTCATAATTTATTTTAAGTTGAATTTTTTTAAATTTTTTGTTAAAATAAATTATAGTTGATTGTCTACCTGGAGAAACGTGAAGAAAAAGCCATTGATTGATAAGAAGAGCCCATTTATAGTCACCCATGCCTTCAAAAGCC
>NW_018403295.1:18540-18688 GCF_002168275.2 Theobroma umbraticum | reverse complement strand
CTTTAAATAGTTTTATACTCTCATAAATGATTTTAAGCTGAATTGTTTTATATTTTTAGTTAAAACTGATTATAATTGACTGTTTTCCTTGAGAAACATAAAGAAAAACTCATTCATTTGCAGGAAAAGCCTATTTATAGTCACCCAA
>NW_018403295.1:18431-18530 GCF_002168275.2 Theobroma umbraticum | reverse complement strand
GCCTTATTACTCCCTTTAAATAGCTTTATAATCTCATAATTGATTTTCAGTTGAATTTTTTTGTATTTTAGTTAAAACAGATTATAATTGAATGTTTGC
>NW_018403295.1:18256-18421 GCF_002168275.2 Theobroma umbraticum | reverse complement strand
ATGAAGCAAAATCCATTCATTGACAACAAAAGCCCATATATAGTCGCCCATGCCTTCGAAAGCCTTATTACTCGATTTCAATAGTTTTATAATCTTATAATTGATTTTAAGTTAAATGTTTTTATATTTTTGATAAAAATAGATTATAATTGAATGTCTGTCTTA
>NW_018403295.1:17997-18156 GCF_002168275.2 Theobroma umbraticum | reverse complement strand
TCACCCAAGCCTTCGAAAGCCTTATTACTCGCTTTTAATGGTTTTACAACATCATAATTGATTGTAGGATGAATTTTTTTACATTTTTAGTTAAAAAAGATTATAATTGACTATATGCCTTGAGAAACCTAAAGATAAAGCCATTGATTTATAAGAAAA
>NW_018403295.1:17596-17916 GCF_002168275.2 Theobroma umbraticum | reverse complement strand
AAGCCTTATTACTCGCTTTAAATAGTTTTACAATCTCATAATTGATTTTAGGCTCAATTTTTTTATATTTTTGATTAAAATAGATTGTAATTGGCTATTTGTCTCGAGAAACATGAAGAAAAATTCATTCATTTGCAGGAAAAGCCCATTTATAGTCACCCAAGCCTTCACAAGCCTTATTCCTTACTTTAAATGGCTTTATAATCTTATAATTCATTTTAAGTTAAATTTTTTTACTATTTGGTTAAAACAGATTATAATTGAATGTTTGGCTTGAGAAACGTAAAGCAAAATTCATTCATTGACAACAAAAGCCCATT
>NW_018403295.1:17429-17541 GCF_002168275.2 Theobroma umbraticum | reverse complement strand
TTTTACATTTTTGGTTAAAATAGATTATAATTGAATGTTTGCCTTAAGAAACATAAAGAAAAAGCCATTCATTGACAAGAAAAGTCCATTCATAGTCACCTAAGTCTTCGAA
>NW_018403295.1:17020-17413 GCF_002168275.2 Theobroma umbraticum | reverse complement strand
TTAAATTATTTTTATAATCTCATAATTGATTTTAACTTGAATGTTTTTACATTTATGATTAAAATCTATTATAATTGAATATCTTCCTTGGGAAACCTGAACCAAAAGTAATCCATTAGTATAAAAAGTAATCCATTAGTATAAAAAGTCCACGTATAAGTCACTCAAGCTTTTGAAAGACTTATTAGTCACTTTATATGGCTTTATAATCTCATAATTAATTTTAAGTTGAATTTTTTTAATATTTTTGGTTCAAACGGATTATAATTGAATGTCTGCCTTGGAAAAAGTGAAAAAAAAAGGAATTCATTGCCAAGAAAAGTCTATTTATAGTCACTCATTCCCTTAAAAGCCTTATTACTCGCTTTAAATGGTTTTATAATCTCATAACTG
>NW_018403295.1:16886-17010 GCF_002168275.2 Theobroma umbraticum | reverse complement strand
GAATTTTTTTACATTTTTGGTTAAAACAGATTATAATTGATTGTCTACTTGGAGAAATATGAAGAAAAAACCATTGATTGATAAGAAGAGCCCATTTATAGTCACCCATGCCTTCAAAAGCCTT
>NW_018403295.1:16673-16786 GCF_002168275.2 Theobroma umbraticum | reverse complement strand
TGAGCGACAACAAATAGGCTTTTGTTGTCAATGAATGAATTTTGCTTCACATTTTTTAAGGCAAATATTCGATTATAATCTATTTTAACCAAAATGTAAAAAAATTGAACTTA
>NW_018403295.1:16545-16663 GCF_002168275.2 Theobroma umbraticum | reverse complement strand
AAAATTCAGCCTAAAATCATTTATGAGATTGTAAAACTATTTAAAGCGAGTTATAAGGCTTTCAAAGGCATGGGTGACTATAAATGGTCTATTCTTATCAATCAATGGCTTTTTCTTC
>NW_018403295.1:14039-16075 GCF_002168275.2 Theobroma umbraticum | reverse complement strand
AATCAATTATGAGATTATAAAAACAATTTAAAGCGAGTAATAAGGCTTTCAAAGTCTTAGGTGACTATAAATGGACTTTTGTTGTCAATGAATGGCTTTTTCTTTATGTTTCCTAAGGCAAACATTCAATTGTAAAATGTTTTAACCAAAAATGTAAAAACATTCAACTTAAAATCAATTGTGAGATTATAAAACTATTGAAATCGAATAATAAGGCTTTCGAAGGCATAGGCGACTACAAATGGGCTTTTATTGTCAATGAATGGATTTTGCTTCACATTTCTCGAGGAAAACAATCGATTTTAATATGTTTTAACTAAAATGTAAAAAAATTCAACTTAAAATCAATTATGAGATTATAAAGCCATTTAAAGCGAGCAATAAGGCTTTTGAAGGCTTGGGTGGCTATAAATGGGCTTTTCCTGTAAATGAATGAGTTTTTCTTCACGTTTCTTGAGGCAAACAGTCAATTATAATCTATTTTAACTAAAAATATAAAAAAATTCATTCCAAAATCATTTATGAGATTGTGAAACTATTTAAAGCGAGTAATAAGGCTTTTGCAGGCATGGGTGACTATAAATGGTCTATTCTTATCAATGAATAGCTTTTTCTTCATGTTTCTCAAGGTAGATAATAAATTATAATTTGTTTTGACGAAAAATGTAAAAAACTTTAACTTAAAATCAATTATGAGATTACAAAACCATTGAAAGCGAGTAATAAGGCTTTTGAGAGAATGAGTGACTATAAATAGACTTTTCTTGTCAATGAATGCCTGTTTCTTCAATTTTTCCAAGGCAGACATTCAATTATAATCTGTTTGAACCAAAAATATAAAAAAATTTAACTTAAAATTAATTATGAGATTATAAAGCTATTTAAAGTGAGTAATAAGTCTTTTAAAGGCTTGAGTGACTTATGAGTGGACTTTTTATGCTAATGGATGACTTTTGGTTCAGGTTTCCCAATAAAGATATTCAATTATAATATATTTTAATCAAAAATGGAAAAACATTCAAGTTAAACCCAATTATGAGATTGTAAAAACAATTTAAAGTGAGTAATAAGGCTTTCGAAGGCTTAGGTGACTATGAATGGACTTTTCTTGTCAATGACTGGCTTTTTCTTTATGTTTCCTAAGGCAAACATTCAATTATAATCTGTTTTAATAAAAAGTGTAAAAATATTCAACTTAAAATCAATTATGAGATCATAAAACTATTAAAATCGAGTAATAAGGCTTTCGAAGGCATGGACGACTATAAATGGGCTTTTGTTGTCAATGAATGGATTTTGCTTCACATTTGTCAAGGCAAACATTCAACTATAATATATTTTAACCAAAATGTAAAAAATTTCAACTTAAAATCAATTATGAGATTGTAAAGCCATTTAAAGTGAGGAATAAGGCTTTCAAAGGATTGGGTGACTATAAATGGGCCTTTCTTATCAATTAATGGCTTTGTCTTCAGGTTTCTGAAGGCATATAGTCAATTATAATCTGTTTTAACCAAAAATATAAAAAAAATCATCCTAAAATCAATTATGCGGTTGTAAAAATATTTAAAGTGAGTAATAAGGCTTTCGAAGGCTTAGGTGACTGTAAATGAGCTTTTCCTGCAAATGAATGAGTTTGTCTTCATGTTTCTTAAGGCAAACATTCAATTGTAACATGTTTTAATGAAAATATAAAAAAATTCATCCTAAAATTAATTATGAGATTATAAAGCCATTTAAAGCTACTAATAAGGGTTTTGAAGTCTTAAGTGACCATAAATGGGCTTTTCTTGCAAATGAATTAGTTTTTCTTCACGTTTCTCGAGACAAACAGTCAATTATAATCTGTTTTAACTAAAAAGGTAAAAAAATTCAACTTAAAATCAGTTATGATATTATAAAACCATTTAAAATGAGTAATAAAGCTTTTGAGGGAATAAGTAACTATAAATAAACTTTTTTTGCCAATGAATGCCTTTTTCTTTACTTTTTCTAGGGCAGACATTCAATTATAATCTGTTTTAACTAAAAATATA
>NW_018403295.1:13741-13939 GCF_002168275.2 Theobroma umbraticum | reverse complement strand
AACAGATTCAATTATAATATATTTTAATCAAAAATGTAAAAATATTCAAGTTAAAATCAATTATGAGATTATAAAAACAATTAAAGCGAGTAATAAGGCTTTCAAAGCCTTAGGTGACTATGCATAGACTTTTCTTATCAATGAATGGCTTTTTCTTTATGTTTCCTAAGACAGACATTCAATTGTAAACTTTTTTAA
>NW_018403295.1:13369-13494 GCF_002168275.2 Theobroma umbraticum | reverse complement strand
AGGTTTGGGTGACTATAAATTGGCTTTTCCTACAAATGAATGAGTTTTTCATCACGTTTCTCTAGGTAAGTAGTCAATTATAATCTATTTTAACTAAAAATATAAAAAAATTCAGCCTAAAATCA
>NW_018403295.1:12842-13042 GCF_002168275.2 Theobroma umbraticum | reverse complement strand
ATATTATAAAAATAATTTAAAGCGAGTAATGAGGCTTTCAAAGGCTTAGGTGACCATAAATAGACTTTTCTTGCTAATGAATAGCTTTCTCTTCATATTTTTTAAGGCAGACATTTAATTACAATCTGTTTAACCAAAAATGTAATAAAATTCAACTTAAAATCAGTTATGATATTATAAAACCATTTAAAGTGAGTAAT
>NW_018403295.1:12430-12531 GCF_002168275.2 Theobroma umbraticum | reverse complement strand
TTCTTCACATTTCACGAGGTAAATAATCAATTATAATATGTTTTAACAAAAAATGTAAAAAAAATTCAACCTGAAATTAATTATGAGATTATAAAACTATT
>NW_018403295.1:12297-12420 GCF_002168275.2 Theobroma umbraticum | reverse complement strand
AAGAAGGCTTTTGAAGATATGGGTAACTATAAATGGGCTTTTATTATCAACCAATGGCTTTGTCTTCACGTTTCTCAAGGTAAACAGTCAATTATAATCTGTTTTAACCAAAAATGTAAAAAA
>NW_018403295.1:11749-11866 GCF_002168275.2 Theobroma umbraticum | reverse complement strand
GGGAATAAGTGACTATAAATGGACTTTTCTTGCCAAATAAATGTGTTTTTTTTTCACTTTTTCCAGGGCAGACATTCCATTATAATCCGTTCTTACTAAAAATACAAAACAAATTCA
>NW_018403295.1:11542-11649 GCF_002168275.2 Theobroma umbraticum | reverse complement strand
GGACTTTTCTGGCCAATGAAGTCCTTTTTCTTCACTTTTTCCAAGACAGACATTTAATTATAATCCGTTTGAACTAAAAATATAAAAAAATTAACTTAAAATCAATT
>NW_018403295.1:11426-11532 GCF_002168275.2 Theobroma umbraticum | reverse complement strand
AAAGCCATTTAAAGTGAGTAATAAGTATTTCAAAAGCTTGAGAGACTTAGAAGTGGACTTTTTATGCTAATGGATGACTTTTGGTTCAGTTTACCTAAAGAATATT
>NW_018403295.1:10700-10993 GCF_002168275.2 Theobroma umbraticum | reverse complement strand
AAATGGGCTTTTCCTACAAATGAATGAGTTTTTCTCCATGTTTCTAGAGGCAAATAGTCAATTATAATCTATTTTAATCAAAAATATAAAAACATTCAGCCTAAAATCATTTATGAGATTGTAAAGTTATTTAAAGCGAGTAATAAGGCTTTTGAAAGCATGGGTTACTATAAATGGTCTATTTTTATCAATCAATGGCTTTTTTTTCAAGTTTCTCAAGGTCGACAATCAATTATAATTTGTTTTAATGAAAAATGTAAAAAAATTTAACTTAAAATCAATTATGAGATTAC
>NW_018403295.1:10092-10318 GCF_002168275.2 Theobroma umbraticum | reverse complement strand
TTTCGAAGCCTTGGGTGACTATGCATGGACTTCTCTTGTCACTGAATGGCTTTTTCTTTATGTTTCCTAAGGTAGACATTCAATTGTAAAAAGTTTTAACCAAAAATGTAAAAACATTCAACTTAAAATCAATTATGATATTATAAAACTATTGAAATAGAGTAATAAGTCCTCCAAAGGCATGAGCAACTACAAATGGGCTTTAGTTGTTAATGAATAGAATTTG
>NW_018403295.1:9771-9898 GCF_002168275.2 Theobroma umbraticum | reverse complement strand
TGAGTTTTTCTCCATGTTTCTAGAGGCAAACAGTCAATTATAATCTATTTAAACCAAAAATATAAAACAATTCAGCCTAAAATCATTTATGAGATTGTAAAACTCTTTAAAGCTGTAATAAGGCTTT
>NW_018403295.1:9325-9455 GCF_002168275.2 Theobroma umbraticum | reverse complement strand
ACTTAAAATCAATTATGAGATTATAAAGTCATTTAAAGTGAGTAATAAGTCTTTCAAAAGCTTGAGAGACGTATAGGTGGACTTTTTATGCTAATGGATGACTTTTGGTTCAGTTTACCTAAAGAATATT
>NW_018403295.1:9003-9225 GCF_002168275.2 Theobroma umbraticum | reverse complement strand
GCCTTCAAAAACCTTATTACTCACTTTAAATGGCTTTATAATCTCATAATTGATGTTAAGTTAAATGTTTTTACATTTTGGTTAAAATAGATTATAATTAAATGTTTACCATGAGAAACATGAAGCAAAATCTATTCATTAACAACAAAAGCACATTTGCAGTCGCCTATGCCTTCGAAAGCCTTATTACTCTATTTCAATGGTTTTATAATCTCATAATTG
>NW_018403295.1:8779-8905 GCF_002168275.2 Theobroma umbraticum | reverse complement strand
ACAGTTTGCAATTGAATGTCTGCCTTAGGAAACATAAAGAAAAAGTCATTAATTGACAAGAAAAGTCTATGTATAGTCACCTAAGGCTTTGAAAGCCTTATTACTAGCTTTAAATTATTTTTATAA
>NW_018403295.1:8426-8593 GCF_002168275.2 Theobroma umbraticum | reverse complement strand
GTTTTTACATTTTTGATTAAAATATATTATAATTGAATATGTTCCTTGGGAAACCTGAACTAAAAGTCATCCATTAGCATAAAAAGTCCACTTATAAGTTGCTTAAGCCTTTAAAAGACTTATTACTCACTTTAAATGACTTTATAATCTCATAATTGATTTTAAGT
>NW_018403295.1:8164-8398 GCF_002168275.2 Theobroma umbraticum | reverse complement strand
GGATTATAATTGAATGTCTACCTTGGAAAAAGTGAAGAAAAAGGCATTCATTGGCCAAAAAAGTTCATTTATAGTCACTCATTCCCTCAAAAGCCTTATTACTCGCTTTAAAGGGTTTTGTAATCTCATAATTGATTTCAAATTGAATTTTTTTACATTTTTCATTAAAAAAATTATAATTGATTGTCTACCTTGAGAAATTTGAAGAAAGAGCCATTGATTGATAAGAATAGA
>NW_018403295.1:8045-8154 GCF_002168275.2 Theobroma umbraticum | reverse complement strand
TCACCCATGCCTTCAAAATCATTATGATTCACTTTAACTAGTTTTACAATCATATAAATGATTTTAGGCTGAATGTTTTTATATTTTTGGTTAAAATAGATTATAATTG
>NW_018403295.1:7812-7934 GCF_002168275.2 Theobroma umbraticum | reverse complement strand
GGCTGAATTTTTTTATATTTTTGGTTAAAATAGATTATAATTGACTGTTTGCCTTGTCAAACATAAAAAAAAACTCATTCATTTGCAAGAAAAGCTCATTTATAGTCACCCAAGCCTTCAAA
>NW_018403295.1:7058-7448 GCF_002168275.2 Theobroma umbraticum | reverse complement strand
ATAATCTCATAATTGATTTTAAGTTGAATGTTTTTACATTTTTAGTTAAAATAGTTTACAATTGAATGTCTACCTTAGGAAACACAAAGAGAAAAGCCATTCATTGACAAGAAAAGTCCATTCATAGTCACTTAAGCCTTCAAAAGCCTTATTACTCGTTTTAAATTATTTTTATAATCTCATAATTGATTTTAACTTGAATGTTTTTGCATTTTTGATTAAAATATGTTATAATTGAATATGTTCCTTGGGAAACCTGAACCAAAAGACATCCATTAGTATAAAAAGTCCACTTATAAGTCACTCAAGCCTTTAAAAGAGTTATTTACCCATGTGTTTAAAAGCCTTATTACTTGCTTTAAATGGTTTTATAATCTCGTAATTGATTTT
>NW_018403295.1:5171-6763 GCF_002168275.2 Theobroma umbraticum | reverse complement strand
GTTGAATTTTGTTACATTTTTAGTTAAACAGATTGTAATTGAATGTCTGCCTTGGGAAACATGAAGAAAAAGCTAGTCATTAGCAAGAAAAGTCCATTTATAGCCACCTAAGCCTTCGGAAGCCTCATTACTCGCTTTAAATTATTTTTATAATCTCATAATTGATTGTCATTTGAATGTTTTTACATTTCTAATTAAAATATATTATAATTGAATGTCTACCTTGGGAAACATGAAGCAAAAGTCTTCTATTAGTATAAAAAGCCCACTTATAGTCACTCAAGCATTTGAAAGACTTACTACTCACTTTAAATAGTTTTATAATCTCAGAATTGATTTTAACTTCAATTTGTTTTATATTTTTGGTTAGAACAAATTATAATTAAATGTCTGCCCTAGAAAAAATGAAGAAAAAGGCATTCATTGGCAAGAAATATCCATTTATAGTCACTCATTCCCCCAAAAGCCTTATTACTCGCTTTAAATGGTTTTGTAATCTCATAATTGATTATAAGTTGACTTTTTTTATATTTTTGATTAAAACAAATTATAATTGATTGTCTACCTTGAGAAAGGTGAAGAAAAAGCTATTCATTGATAAGAAAAGCCCATTTATAGTCACTCATGCCTTCAAAAGCCTTATTACTCGCTTTAAATAGTTTTATGATCTCATAACTGATTTTAGGTTGAATTTTTTTATTTTTTTCATTAAAATAGGTTGAAATTGAATGTTTGCATTAGGAAACATGAAGACAAACTCATTAATTTGTAGGAAAAGCCCATTTATAGTCCCCCAAGCCTTAGAAAATCTTATTACTTGCTTTAAATGATTTTACAACCTCATAACTGATTTTAGATTAAATTTTTTTTACATTTTTAGTTAAAACAGATTATAATTGATTGTCTGCCTTGAGAAACATGAAGACAAAGATATTGATTGATAATAAAAACCCATTTATAGTCATCCATGCCTTCAAAAGCCTTATTACTCGCTTTAAATAGTTTTATAATCTCATAATTGATTTTAGGTTGAATTTTTTTACATTTTTAGTTAAAACAGATTATAATTGATTATTTACCTAGAGAAACGTGAAGAAAAACCTAATCATTTGTAAAAAATACCCATTTATAGTTACCCAAGCCTTTGAAAGTCTTATTATTCGCTTTAAATGGCTTTATAATCTCATAATTATTTTTTAGTTGAATTTTTTTTTATATTTTTGATTGAAACGGATTATAATTGAATGTCGACCCTAGAAAAAGTGAAGAAAAAGGCATTCATTGGCAAGAAAAGTCTATTTATAGTCACTTATTCCCTCAAAAGTCTTATTACTCGCTCTAAATGGTTTTGTAATATCATAATTGATTTTAAGTTGAATTGTTTTACTTTTTTGGTTAAAACAAATTATAATTGATTCTCTAACTTGACAAACATGGAGAAAAAGCCATTCATTGATAAGAAAAGCCCATTTATAGTCACTCATGCCTTCAAAAGCCTTATTACTCGCTTTAAATATTTTTATAATCTCATAACTTATTTTAGGTTGAATTTTTTTACATTTTTGGTTAAAACATATTACAATTGAATGTTT
>NW_018403295.1:4783-4964 GCF_002168275.2 Theobroma umbraticum | reverse complement strand
TTTTTATTAAAACAGATTATAATTGACTATTTGCTTTTAGAAACATAAAGACAAAGCCATTGATTGATAAGAAAAGCCCATTTATTGTCACCAATACCTTTAAAAGCCTTATTACTCGCTTTAGATAATTTTATAATCTCATAATTGATTTAAAGTTGAATTTTTTTACATTTTTGGTTAA
>NW_018403295.1:4430-4624 GCF_002168275.2 Theobroma umbraticum | reverse complement strand
TATAATCTCATAATTGATTTTAACTTGAATATTTTTACATTTTTGGTTAAAACAGATTATAATTGAATGTTTGCCTGGAAAAACATGAAGAAAAACCTATTCATTGATAACAAAAGCCCATTTATAGTCATCCATGCCTTCGAAAGCATTATTACTCAATTTCAGTCGTTTTATAATCTCATAATTGATTTTAA
>NW_018403295.1:4251-4420 GCF_002168275.2 Theobroma umbraticum | reverse complement strand
TTTACATTTTTAGTTAAAACAAATTATAATTGAATGTCTGCCTTGAAAAATGTGAAAAAAAACCATTCATTGATAATAAAAGTCTATTTATAGTCACCCATATCTTTGAAATCTTTATTAGTCGATTTCAATGGTTTTATAATCTCATAATTGATTTTAAGTTGAATGT
>NW_018403295.1:2722-4012 GCF_002168275.2 Theobroma umbraticum | reverse complement strand
AAAACATGAAGAAAAAGTCATTCATTACCAAGAAAAGTCTATTTATAATCACTTAAGCCTTCAAATGCCTCATTTGTCGCTTTAAATTATTTTTATAATCTCATAATTGATTGTAACTTGAATGTTATTACATTTTTGATTAAAATATATTATAATTAAATATCTACTTTGGGAAACGTGAAGCAAAAGTCATCAATTAGCATAAAAAGCCCACTTATAGTCACTCAAGTATTTGACAGACTTATTACTCACTTTAAATGGTTTTATAATCTCATAATTGATTTTAAGTTTATTTTTTTTATTTTTTTGGTTAAAACAGATTATAATTGAATGTTTGCCTGAAAAAAGTGAAGAAAAAGGCATTCATTTGCAAAAAAAGCTCTCTTAATTGTAATTGAATGTTTACCTCAAAAAACATAAAGAAAAACCCATTCATTGACAAGAAAAGCCCATTTATAGTCACCTGAGCCTTCAAAAGCCTTATTACTCGCTTTTAATGATTTTATAATATCATAACAGATTTTAAATTAAAGTTTCTTATATTTTTTATTAAAAAAGATTATAATTGAATGTTTGTCTTGGGAAACATGAAGAGAAAGCCATTCATTGACAAGAAAAGTCCATTTATAGTCACCGAAGCCTTTGAAAGCCTTATTACTCGCTTTAAATTATTTTTATAATCTCATAATTGATTTTAACTTGAATGTTTTTACATTTTTCATTAAAATATTATATAATTTAATATCTACCTTGGGAAACGTGAAGCAAAAGTCATCCATTAGCATAAAAAGTCTATTTATAGTCACTCAAGGCTTTTGAAAGACGTATTACTCACTTTAAATAGTTTCATAATCTCATAATTGATTTTAAGTTAAATTTTTTTTATATTTTTGATCAAAACGGATTATAATTGAATGTTCGTCTTAGAAAAAGTGAAGAAAAAGGTATTCATTGGAAAAAAAAGTCCATTTATAGTTACTCATTCCCTCAAAAGCCTTATTACTCCCTTTAAATAGTTTTGTAATCTCATAATTGATTTTAAGTTGAATTTTTTTACATTTTTGGTTCAAACAAATTATAATTTATTGTCCACCTTGAGAAATTTAAAGAAAAAGCCATTCATTGACAAGAAAACCCCATTTATAGTCACTAATGCCTTTAAAAGCCTTATTACACGCTTTAAATAGTTTTATAAGCTCATAACTGATTTTAGGTTGAATGTTTTTACATTTTTTCTTAAAACAGATTACAATTGAATGTTTTCCTTGGGAAACATGAAGACAAACTCAT
>NW_018403295.1:2212-2388 GCF_002168275.2 Theobroma umbraticum | reverse complement strand
AAAAAACATGAAGAAAAAGTCATTCATTGATAAAAAAGGCCTATTTATAGTCACTTATGCTTGCGAAAGCCTTATTACTCGATTTTAATGACTTTAAAATCTCATAATTGATTTTAAGTTGAATGTTTTTACATTTTTGGTTCAAAAAAATTATAATTGAATGTCTACCTTGAAAA
>NW_018403295.1:0-2158 GCF_002168275.2 Theobroma umbraticum | reverse complement strand
TAAATGGTTTTATAATCTCATAATTGATTTTAGGTTGAATTGTTTTACTTTTTTAGCTAAAACATATTGTAATTGAATAATTACCTTAGGAAATGTAAAGAAAAACTTATTCATTGGCAAGAAAAGCTAATTTATAGTCACTTAAGCCTTCGAAAGCCTTATTACTCGCTTTTAATGGTTTTATAATATCGTAGCTGATTTTCAGTTGAATTTTGTTACTTTTTTTTGTTAAAATAGATTATAATTGAATATCTGTCATGAAAAACATGAAGAAAAGCCATCATTGATAAGAAATATCCATTTATAGTCACCTAAGCCTTCGAAAGCCTTCTTATTTTTTGAAATTATTTTTATAATCTCATAATTAATTTTAAGTTAAATTTTTTAATATTTTTTATTAAAATAGATTATAATTTAATATTTTTCTCAAAAAATGTGAAAAGAAACTAATTTATTAATAAGAACAGCCCATTTATAGTCACTCAAGCCTTTGAAAGCTTTATTACTCGCTTTAAATGGTTTTATAATCTCATAATAGATTTTAAGTTGTATTTTTCTATTTTTTTGATTAAAATATATTATATTTGAACCTCTACTTTGGAAAACGTGATGCAAAAGCCATCTATTAATATGAAAAGTGCATTTATAGTCACCAAAGTCTTCAAAAGCTTTATTACTCGCTTTAAATGGTTTTATTACCTCATAATTGATTTTAAGTTGAATTGTTTTACATTTTAAGTTAAAACATATTATAATTGAATGTTTGCCTTAGGAAATGTGATGAACAAGCCATTCATTGGCAAGAAAAATTCAATTACAGTCACCCATTCTGTCAAAATCCTTGATACTCACTTTAAATGGTTTTACAATCTTTTAATTGATTTTAGGGTGAATTTTCTTATATTTTTTATTAAAAGAGATTACAATTAAGTGTCTAGCTTAAGAAACATGAAGAAAAAGCTATTCATGGATAAGAAAAGTCCATTTATAGTTACTCATGCCTTCGAAAGCCTAATTACTCGCTTTAAGTGGTTTTATAATTTCATAATTGATTTTAAGTTAAATTTTTTATATCTTTGGTTAGAACAGATTATAATTGAATGTCTGCCTTAGAAAACATGAAGAAAAAGCCATTAATTGACAAGAAAAGTCTATTTATAGTTACCCATGCCTTCAAAAGCCTAATTACTCACTTTAAATTGTTTTATAATCTCATAATTGATTATAGGTTAAATTTTTTTATATTTTTAGTTAAAATAGATTATAATTGACTGTCTGCCACAAGAAATTTGAAGGAAAAACTATTCATTGATAAGAAAAGTTCATTTATAGTCACCCATACCTTCAAAAGCCTTATTACTCGCTTTAAAAGATTTTATAATCTCATAATTGATTTTTAGTTGAATTTTTTACATTTTTAGTTAAAACAGAACATAATTGAATGTCTACCTTATAAAACGTAAAGAAAAAGACATTCATTAGTAAGAAAAGTCCATTTATAGTCGTCCATACCTTCAAAAGCCCTATTACTCGCTTTAAATGGTTTTAAAACCTCAAAATTAATTTTAAGTTGAATTTGTTTACATTTTTACTTAAAAAAGATTATAATTGAATGTTTACCATGAGAAATGTGAAGAAAAACAAATTCATTAGCAAATAAAGCCCATTTATAGTCACCCAAACTGTCAAAAGCCTAATTACTCGCTTTCAATGGTTTTATAATCTCATAATTGATTTTACGTTAAATTTTTTTATATTTTTAGTTAAAACAGGTTATAATTGAATGTCTACCTTGGAAAACGTGAAGAAAAAGGTATTTATTAGCAAGAAAAGTCCATTTATAGCCACCCATGCCTTTAAAAGCCTTATTCCTCGCTTTAAATGGTTTTGTAACCTCAAAATTGATTTTAAGTTAAATTTTTTAATAATTTTGGTTAAAAAAGATTATAATTCAATGTTTGCCTCAAGAAACGTGAAGAAAAACTAATTCATTGGCAAGAACAACCCATTTATAGTCACCTAAGCCTTTGAAAGCCTTATTACTCGCTTTCAATGGTTTATAATCTCATAATTGATTTTAAGTTGAATATTTTTACATTTTTGGTTAAAATAAATTATAATTGAATGTCTGCCTTGAAAAGCATGAAGAAAAAGCCTT
>NW_018403294.1:5030-10658 GCF_002168275.2 Theobroma umbraticum | reverse complement strand
TCATTGGCAACAAAAGCCCATTTATAGTCACCCATGTCTTCAAAAGCCTTATTACTCACTTTTAATGATTTTATAATATCATAACTGATTTTTAGTTGAATTTTATTACAGTTTTTGTTAAACAGATTATAATTGAATATCTACCTTAGAAAACATGAAGAAAAAGCCATTCATTAACAAGAAAAATCTATTTATAGTCACCTAAGCCTTCGAAAGCCTTATCACTCACTCTAAATGGTTTTGTAACATGATAATTGATTTTAAGTTGAAATATTTTTTATTTTTTATTAAAATGGATTATAATTGAATGTCTGCCTTGGAAACATGAAGAAAAAGTCATTCATTAATAAGAAAAGTCCATTTATAGTTACCCATGCCTTCGAAAGCCTAATTACTCGTTTTAAATTGTTTTATAATCTCACAATTGATTTTAGGTTAAATGTTTTTAGATTTTTAGTTACAATAGATTATAATTGACTGTTTGCCTTGAGAAACTTGAAGAAAGAGCCATTCATTGATAAAAACAGTTTATTTATAGTCACCCATGCCTTCAAAAGTTTTATTACTCGCTTTAAAAGGTTTTATAAACTCATAATTTATTTTTTGTTGAATGTTTTTATATTTTTAGTTAAAACAATTCATAATTGAATGTCTGCCTTGCAAAACATGAAGAAAAAGGTATTCATTAGTAAGAAAAGTCCATTTATAGCCATCCATGCCTTCAAAAGTCTTATTACACGCTTTAAATGGTTTTATAACTTCAAAATTGATTTTAAGTTGAATTTATTTACATTTTTAGTTAAAATAGATTATAATTGAATATTTACCTCAAGAAACATAAAGAAAAACCAATTCATTGGCAAGAAAAACCCTTTTATAGTCACCCAAGCTGTTGAAAGCCTTATTACTAGCTTTCAATGGTTTTATAATCTCATAATTGATTTTAAGTTGAATGTTTTTACATTTTTGGTTAAAAAAATTATAATTGAATGCTTGTCTTGAAAAACATGAAGAAAAAGCTATTCATTGGTAACAAAAGCCTATTTATAGTCACCCATATCTTCAAAAGCCTTATTACTCACTTTAATAGTTTTATAATATTATAACAAATTTTAAGTTGAATTTTGTTACATTTTTGGTTAAATAGATTGTAATTAAATGTCTGCCTTAGAAAACATGAAGAAAAAACCATTCATTAGTAAGAAAAGTCCATTTATAGTCACCCAAGCTTTCGAAAGCCTTATCACTCACTTTAAATGGTTTTGTAACTTGATAATTGATTTTAAGTTGAATTATTTTTTATTTTTAGTTAAAACAGATTATAATTGAATGTCTACCTTGGGAAACATGAAGAAAAAGTCATTCATTGACAAGAAAAGTCCATTTATAGCTACCCATGCCTTCGAAAGCCTAATTACTCACTTTAAATTGTTTTATAATCTCATAATTGATTTTAAGTTAAATTTTTTTAGATTTTTTGTTAAAATAGATTATAATTGACTGTTTGCCTCGAGAAACTTGAAGGAAAAGCCATTCATTCACAAGAAAAGTTTATTTATAGTCACTCATACCTTCAAAAACCTTATTACTCACTTTAAAAGGTTTTACAATCTCATAATTGATTTTTAATTGAATTTTTTTACATTTTTGGTTAAAACAGATCATAATTGAATGTTTGCCTTCAAAATGTGAAGAAAATGCACTCATTGGTAAGAAAAGTTCATTTATAGTCATCCACGATTTCAAAAGCCCTATTACTCGCTTTAAATTATTTGATAACCTCAAAATTGATTTTAAGCTGGATTTGTTTACATTTTTAGTTAAAACAGATTATAATTGAATGTTTACCTCAAGAAACTTGAAGAAAAACCAATTCATTCGCAAGTAAAGCCCATTTATAATCACCCAAGCTGTCGAAAACCTTATTACTTGCTTTAAATGGTTTTATAATCTCATAATTGCTATTAAGTTGTATTTGTTTTACTTTTTTAATTAAAATATATTATATTTAAATGTCTATCTTGAGAAACATGAAGTAAAAGCCATCTATTGATGTGAAAAGTCTATTTATAGTCACTCAAGCCTTCGAAAGCTTTATTACTCGCTTTAAATGGTTTTATAATCTCATAATTGATTTTAAGTTGCATTTTTTACATCTTTCATTAAAAGTGATTATAATTGAACATGAAGAAAAACATGAAAAAAAACTCGTTCATTGGTAAGAAAAGCCCACTTATAGTCACCCAAGCCTTCAAAAGCCTTATTACTCGCTTTAAATGGTTTTATAACCTCGTAATTGATTTTAAGTTGAATTGTTTTACATTTAGTTAAAACAGATTATAATTGAATGTTTGCCTTGCGAAACATGATGAAAAAGCCTTTCATTGGCAAGAAGAGTCCAATAACAGTCACTTATTCATTCAAAAGCCTTATTACTCACTTTAAATGATTTTATAATCTTCTAATTGATTTTAGACTGCATTTTTTTACATATTTTGTTAAAAGAAATTATAATTAAGTGTCTAGCTTAAGAAGTGTGAAGAAAAAAGGATTCATTGATAAGAAAAGTCCATTTATAGTCACCCATACTTTCGAAAGCCCTATTACTTACTTTAAATGGTTTTATAATTTCATAATTGATTTTAACTTGAATTTTTTATATTTTTGGTTAGAAGATATTATAATTGATTGTCTGCCTTATGAAATGTGAAGAAAAAGCCATTCATTGGTAAGAAAAGTCCATTTATTGTCACCTACGCCTTCAAAAGCCTTATTACTCGCTTTAAATGGTTTTATAATCTCATAATTGATTTTAAGCTGAATTCTTTTACATTTTTAGTTAAAACAGATTATAATTGAATGTTTGTCTCAGGAAACATGAAGAAAAACCTATTCATTTGCAGGAAAAGCCCATTTATAGTCACCCAAGCCTTCGAAAGTCTTATTACTCACCTTAAATTATTTTATAATCTCATAATTGATTTTAAGTTGAATTTTTTTACATTTTGTGTTAAAAAAGATTGTAATTGAATGTTTTTCTTGAAAAACATGGAGAAAAAGGCATTCATTGGCGAAAAAAGTTCAATTACAGTCACCCATTCTCTCAAAAGCCTTATCACTCACTTTAAATGGTTGTAACCTAATAATTGACTTTAAGTCCAATTATTTTTCATTTTTAGTTAAAACAGATTGTAATTGAACATGAAGAAAAACTCATTCATTGGTAAGAAAAGCCCACTTATAGTCACCCAAGCCTTCAAAAGCCTTATGACTCGCTTTAAATGGTTTTATAACCTCAGAATTGATTTTAAGTTGAATTGTCTTACATTTTTAGTTAAAACAGATTATAATTGAATGTCTGCCTTGTGAAACGTGATGAAAAAGCCTTTCATTGGCAAGAAGAGTCGAATAACAGTCACTCATTCCTTCAAAAGCCTTATTATTCACTTTAAATGATTTTATAATCTTCTAATTGATTTTAGGCTGTATTTTCTTACATTTTTTGTTAAAAAAGATTATAATTAAGTGTCTAGCTTGAGAAATGTAAAGAAAAAATGATTCATTGATAAGAAAAGTCCATTTATAGTTACCCATACTTTCGAAAGCCCTATTACTTGCTTTAAATGGTTTTATAATTTCATAATTGATTTTAACTTAAATTTTTTATATTTTTGGTTAGAAGATATTATAATTGATTGTCTGCCTTATGAAATGCAAAAAAAAAGCCAATCATTGGTAAGAAAAGTCCATTTATAGTCACCTACGCCTTCAAAAGCCTTATTACTCGCTTTAAATGGTTTTATAATCTCATAATTGATTTTAGGCTGAATTCTTTTACATTTTTAGTTAAAACAGATTATAATTAAATGTTTGCCTCAGGAAACATGAAGAAAAACCTATTCATTTGTTGGAAAAGCCCATTTATAGTCACCCAAGCCTTCGAAAGTCTTATTACTCGCTTTAAATCATTTTATAATCTCATAATTGATTTTAAGTTGAATATTTTTACATTTTGTGTGAAAACAGATTGTAATTGAATGTTTTCCTTGAAAAACATGGAGAAAAAGTCATTTATTGGCAAGAAAAGTTCAATTACAGTCACTCATTCCCTCAAAAGCCTTATCACTCATTTTAAATGGTTGTAACCTGATAATTGATTTTAAGTTTAATTGTTTTTCATTTTTAGTTAAAACAGATTATAATTGAATGTCTACTTTGGAAAACATGAAGAAAAAGCCATTCATTGACAAGAAAAGCCCATTTATATTACATATGCCTTCGAAAGCCTAATTACTTGCTTTAAATTGTTTTATAATCTTATAATTGATTTTAGGTTTATTTTTTTTAGATTTTTAGTTAAAGTAGATTATTATTGACTGTTTGCCTCCAGAAACTTGAAGGAAAAGCTATTCTTTAACAAGAAAAGTACATTTATAGTCACCCATACCTTCAAAAGCCTTATTACACGCTTTAAAAGGTTTTATAATCTCATAATTGATTTTTAGTTAAGTTTTTTTACATTTTTAGTTAAAACAGATCATAATTGAATGTCTACCTTACAAAATGTGAAGAAAAAGGTATTCATTTATAAGAAAAATCCATTTATAATCGTTCATGCCTTCAAAAGCCCTATTACTCGCTTTAAATCGTTTTATAACCTCAAAATTAATTTTAAGTTGAATTTGTTCGTAGTTTTGGTTAAAACAGATTATAATTGAATGTTTACCTTACGAAACATGAAGAAAAACTAATTTATTGGCAAGATAAGCCCAATTACAGTCACCCATTCCTTCAAAAGCCTTATTACTCACTTTAAATAGTTTTATAATCTTAATTGATTTTAGATTGTATTTTCTTACATTTTTGGTTAAAAGAGATTATAATTAAGTGTCTAGCTTGTGAAACATGAAGAAAAAGTGATTCATTGATAAGAAGAGCCCATTTATAGTCACCCATACCTTCAAAAGCCTTGTTACTCGCTTTAAATGGTTTTATAACCTCAAAATTGATTTTGAGTTAAATTTTTTAACATTTTTGGTTAAAATAGATTATAATTCAATGTTTGCCTCGAGAAACTTGAAGGAAAAGCCATTCATTGACAAGAAAAGTTCATTTATAGTCACACATGCCTTCAAAAGCCTTATTACTAACTTGAAAAGGTTTTACAATCTCATAATTGATTTTTAATTGAATTTTTTTACATTTTTTATTAAAACAGATCATAATTGAATGTCTACCTTGTAAAACATAAAAAAAATAGCACTCATTGGTAAGAAAAGTTCATTTATAGTCATCCATGACTTCAAAAGCCCTATTACTCGCTTTAAATTATTTTATAACCTCAAAATTGATTTTAAGTTGAATTTATTTATATTTTTAGTTAAAACAAATTATAATTGAATGTTTACTTCAAGAAACAAGAAGAAAAACTAATTCATTGGCAAGTAAATCCCATTCATAATCACCCAAGCTGTCGAAAGCTTTATTACTCGCTTTAAATGGTTTTATAATCTCATAATTAATATTACGTTATTTTTTTTTACTTTTTTAATTAAAATATATTATATTTGAATGTTTACATTAAGAAACGTGAAGCAAAAGCCATCTATTGATGTGAAAAGTCCATTT